>NW_005841882.1:2992135-3024102 GCF_000455745.1 Alligator sinensis | reverse complement strand
GGCAGGCACCAACAGTGCCCTGCCACAATAGCCAACATGGCTTTATTACAAGCAGGTCATGCCAGATCCACCTCATTTCCTTCTACGATCAGGTTACTTGTCACCTGGATAGGAGAAACAAGGGTGATGTCATATACTTGAACCTCAAAAAGGCCTGTGACCTGGTCTCCCATGATGTCCTCATGGTCAAATTGGGAAAATGCAGCCTTGACTACTTCACGGTCTGGTGGCTAAGTAACTGGCTCCATGGTAGGACCTAAAGGGTATTGATTGATGGAACTGAGTCATCATGGTGGAAGGTGACCAGTGGCATCCCTCAGGGTTCCGTACTTGGACCAATGCTCATCAACGTGTTCATTAATGATTTGGATTCCGGTATTATAAGCAATCTGGCAAAGTTCACTGATGACACAAAGCTATGGGGGAGCGTTGTAATGCTTGAAGGCAGGCTGGCAATATGGGCTGACCTGGACAGGCTTGTGAAGTGGGCAGACCTCAACCTGATGTCATTTAATACAGAAAAATGTAAAGTGCTTTATCTGGGGAGAAATAATTCACAACGCACAGGCTCTGTCACCTGTAGGATTAGAGTCCTGGAGACCAAGACAGCCCTCCTCTGGACTCTCTTGAGCTTCTCCAAATCCTTCTTGAAGTGCAGTGCCCAGAACTGGATGCAGTACTCCAGTTGCAGTCTCACCAAGGCTGAGTAAAATGGGAGGATGACATCCTTTGCCTTGATCAAGATGCCTTGGTGGATGCATGCCAGTGTTTGGTTAGCTCTGCCAACTACAGCATTGCATTGGTGGCTCATGTTCATTTTGTTGTCAAACATGACTTGAAGGAGTTCATCGAAACAGCAGAAGAGATGTGGGAGCCCTACTGGGGAGAGGGCCAAGAAGGACAGTGCTAGACCAAGGAGGAAGAACGAGGATGATGGCTGACAAAAACACTGTAACAACAGGTTGGCACTAGGTGGGGTGTAGGGGAGGTGGAGCCCCAAGATCCTTGCGCTACCAAGAGCCAGCAGTATGACACCACTGAACCGGGCATAACAGCAGTCCCTGAGATAAAAGTTTCCATCAAAGACATGGCAGGTGAGAGGTTTCAGTGGGTTAGGTAAATGGTGCCGGGGCAAACTGTCAGCCCATAGGACCACAGTAGGTCCAGGGCAACTAGAAAAGTGTAAGTGGGGAGCTCCGAACAGGCACTACAAGTTACAGGCATACATTAGGGTTTGGGGGAGCATCTATTCACCAAGGCCTCCCAGGGGAGGACAAGAAATAATGGGCACAAGCTGATTGAAGATCGCTTCAGGCTAGACATAAGGAAAAACTTCTTTAGAAGCCAAATGCCGAGGGTTTGGAACAGGCTTCCCCCAGAAGTGGTACAGTCATCCACCCTGGCAATCTTCAAAAAACTTCTTGATGCCCATCTTGCTGGGGCCATTTGATCCCAGCAGTCTTCCCTGCCCATGTGCAGGGGTGCTGGACCTGATGATATGTATGGTCCCTTCCAGCCCCTAACAACTATGAAACAACTATGAAAATGCTTAATTGCCAACTGCCTGGGCTCCATATCTGAGCCTTGCTGCTACAGCTCACAGTTGTAGCTTTGCTGTTCCTTCCGATTCTGTCCATGCATCTCCTTCTTTGCCCTGCCCACCCCCACTCTGATGCTGCTCCTTCTGCTTCCTCCTACCCCCTGCCACATTTCTGGGAGTTATAGTACACATTACAGTTCCTTCCTCCAGTCCTCTGGGGGCTTCTGGGCATTGTAGTTCATGTTATAACATTACAGTACATGACAAGTAACATCACAGTTACATTGGCATATGCTGAGTACTAAGCATCCACATTTTCCCCTGAAAGTTCACTTCAGCACAGTCCACATCAGGATGTGGTGTCCACATCAGGAAGTGCCCACTGGCACTTACTCTGTGTAATCTCTGAGGACGGCCACTCTGGATATTGCCATTGCTAGGACTGTTGTTTCAAAAGTTACTTATAAGACTTATGCCACTGTGTCAGGCAAAGTGAATGTTAAATCATTTTCAGAGGAACTAATACAGATCTAGTACTCTGGCTGAACTGCAAAGAGGCAGGAGAATACAGGAACAGTGGGATGGAAATGTGGTTTTCAGGTGTGTTTACCATTCCATCCAAATCACAAGTATGAACCATCCTTTGCTTAGTGCCCAGTACAGGGTAGCATTGAGTAGGCCAATAAGAGAGGGAAAGAAGAAGTAAGTAGTAGTGTAGTAGAGGAACTACCAGTGGGTATCTGGGGCACAAGAATTTTGTGTTGTGACATCTCTGTGGCAAATTATTCAGTGGCATTGGGGAATGGCACTGGCTGTAGTGGGCTGCAAGAGGGTTGCTGTATAAACCCCCTGCTGGCCATGCTGACACCTTTCCCACACAGTAGCAGCATCTCCCACAGGGAAGGCTGTGGAGAGGGTGCAAGGCTGATGAGAGGAGCAGGGCTATTCTGATTTATCCAGCTTACAAATTTTACCAGTTACACCTCTACATCTGGGATGATAGACAGATTCTAGTCCCTGCTCACTGGTCATTTTATATTAGAAATCATAGGAAGAGGGATTGGAATCCAGAGCTCCTTCATCCCAGGTGAATGACCTAGTCACATGTTAGAGTCACTTTTTCACTCTCTCTCTCAGTAATCCAAAACAGAATAGCTTCAACAAGAGTATGGAAAAAACCCCTCCCTGGAACACTTCATAGCTTGATGGTTTGAGCTTTCATATCAAAGGTAGGAGATAGAGGTTCAAACTCCTTTCTGTTTGAAGTGGAAATGGAGCCAGAGTGTCCCATATTCTGGGTGAGCGCTCCCACTACAAAGGTGTCATATAGAAGGGGGTTGCCCCACTGCTTCCTCCCTCCAGCTGTATCCTGTGAGGAATGGCTGTTGTAAGCATCTAACTCCAGGAGAGAATTCCAGTATGCAGAAACCAATTAGAGATAAATATTTAAGTCCCAGGGAAAAGCAGGGTTGGATAGATTAGGTTGCTCTCTGCTCAGCTTGATGGCTTAGTAGATCCCTTTTGTAGGCACCAGACTTTCCACAGGCAGTGTGCAGGAAGTCTTTTTTTGTGCATACCTTGGCTCTGTGGATTGCATTAGGTGGTAAGGTTCCTAAAAGTTATGCAATGCAATGTTCAATGTTGCATAACCAAGTCCTTTTGTGGATGTCACCGTAAGGGATTTAGATGGTTAAGACTTATTTTCAGAAATTGAGTTAGACTCTTAAAGTCTAAGAGACTACTCTAAAGTCTAACACGCGGGAAGGCAGGCAAGCGGCGGGGGGGGGAATCTTACCGGGAGGTACTGATGGGGGCCTTTCCCCACAGCGGGGGGGGGCAGTCCCAGATAGTCCCTCGGCCTCCACCCCGGGAGTCTAGGGAGAGGGTTGGGAGGGGGCGGGGCCCAGAGCACGCAGTTCCGGGCTAGCCGGAACGAGTGATTGGCTAAGGGAATATCGCGGGAATTTCAAACCGCGTGCTCTAAAAAGCCGTGGTTTGAAATCCCACCTGCAGTTGGGGAGCAGGAGCGAGGGGAGCAGGGTGCACGTGTGCCACCCACACGTGTACCTGCTTCCCTCGGCGGAGGCGGCAGCAGCGGAAGCAGCAGCGGAGGAAACCAGCGGCGGGGGCAGCAACAGCTGTAAGTTTTTGATTTTCTTAGACTAGTAAGAGGTTGTTTTTTTAAAAGAAACTGCTGCCCTAAGCAAATTGCAAGTCTATAATATTTCCATTAAGAGATCTTACATTCCCAATGTCTAGTGATTTCAGTAATATGTTATGCAGTCCAGAAACATGGAATGAAAATTGTTCTTGTGACCACAGAAGCATTTTAGATCCTTCCGGTGAGGCCCTTATCCAGGTCATTTCAATCTGTTTGATTAATGTTTCCTTTTTTCTCTGTCATTACTTATAGGGAAGTGGGGGAGGTACAGATTTCTTTCAGAAGAATGCAGTCTAAATGGAAACAGATTCGCATTTACAAGACTTTAAGAATATTTTCCTTTATTTCTTCCAAATCAATAGAATCTGGCAGGTAAGTCATAATGGGCTGCACTCCAGGCCCCAACATGGCCCCCTTACAGGGGTTGACTGAAGGAGCAGTGGGTACATCCAGAGCATTCCTGTATTTCAGCTCTCTACTGTTAGCAGATTTCTTTGAGGACTGGTAGCATTCAGTACAAGTTGGAGGAGCCCTGAGACACCTCTGTTTCTTTGGATTAGTGGCAAGAAAAGGGGTGGGCGGAGACAAGTGAACTCCAGTATGTCCCTGGGACTGGGAGTTGTACTAAGCAAAGCTTGGCTAGACCCATGTGTTAGCTGAGCTAGAGGCTTAGGCTTACTTAAGATGGTAGGAAGGGCTTAGTGTCTGAAAGTCCCCTAAGTTCAGAAAAGAGCTGAACTACTGAATTAAGCAGTATTGGACACCATCCCATAAGGATAAGAACAGACTGAGGACACTCAGGACATCTTTCTTGATGAGGTCAAGATGGGTTGGTACCAGCCTCCAAAGGGCAGTTTTCTGCACCTTCACAGCATCAGTGTAATCGATCAGCAAGACTGTGGTTTTGGGCAGTGGCATAAGTCGGGCAGAGCAAACATGGCAACCAGCCTGGGCGCTGACTTGGGGTGGGATGGGTGGGACAGGGGAAGGACAAGCAAAAAAAGTGGTTGTTGACAGCTATGTGATTGCAATTGTAAACTGCAGCAGCAACTGGAAGTCACTGCTGCCCCTGTGTACCGGGCACCTGGCTAGGTCCCTATGCTGCTGGTTTTGACACTTGGTAAAGTCCTTCTGTAACCCAAAACTAGTATAAGAATGGAGCTATAGTGGCTGTTGACTCACTGTGTATCTCGCGCAGACTTGTAATCAACCTAAACTAGTGATTAGTGAAAAGATGCCTAGCAAGCTAAGTTTATGCCTCTTCTCTGTTACCGTGTGTGCTTAGCACTGCTACAGGTATCATTAAAGCTCTCCCTGAGTAGCACCAAGGGCCTAGAATGGTATAAACTCAAGTATATGCTCTGAGAACCTAATCAGCATGTGCATGCTGGTTTTGTCATTTGGATATTTGCATTGTAGGTATTTGCACAAGTGAATATTAAATTTGGTGGCATCACTTCTATAAGTTTGGTCAGACTTTCAGGTAACTACATGTAACCACATATAAAAAGTTACTTGTATGTAGTATACTATAGTTACTTTTTCTTCCTGTACATTACCTCTTCACTTAAAGCCATGTTCCTTATTCTGGCATGCCTGTGGGTATCAGGGGGGGGGGTGGGACTTTATGTCAAGGAGCACTACACATCCTCTGCCAGCAGTATGGGGTCAGGGGAAGGGCGAGCTGAAGTGCTCTGGGTCAAGATCCAGGGGGGGCAAGGCGAGAGGGATTTGACGGTGGGGGTCTATTACAGACCCCCCAATCAGGAGGAGGAGCTGGACAGGGAATTTTCAGGCCAGCTTGCGGAGACACTAAAAGCAAGGGATGTAGTTGTCATGGGCGATTTTAATTACCCGGACATCTGCTGGGAGGAGCAGTCAGCCGGGACGGACCGCTCCAGGAGGTTCTTGGCCGAGTTGCAGGACCTCCACTTGATTCAGGAGGTGCACAGTCCCACCAGAGGAGATGCTCTGCTGGACCTGGTCCTGGCCGCAGGCGACGACCTGGTAAGAGGCCTCCAGGTTCTTGACCACCTGGGCAATAGTGATCATCGCGTGCTGGAATTCACCATCCAGCGTAGAGTGTCAAGGGCCCGCAGCAAGGTGGTGGCCCTAGACTTCAGGAGGGCCAACTTCAGTGAGATGAGGAGATTAGTGGGAGAGGAACTGGGGTCCTTGAGGGCAGAGGAACTCAGCGTCCAAGAGGAGTGGTCGTTCCTTAAGGAAACGATACTCGGGGCCCAAGGGGTGTCCATCCCGACAAGAAGCAAGGCGGGCAGGAGTGTCCAAAAGCCCCCCTGGCTCACCAAGGGTGTCCGGGAATGCCTGCTTGCCAAAAGGGTGGCGTACGCCCGGTGGAAGGGGGGTGTAATCTCCAAAGAGGAGTATACCTCCTCTGCTCGGGCCTGCAGGCGGGCTGTTAGGAAGGCCAAGGCGGAGATAGAGCTCGGATTAGCGTCCAGGATTAAGGATAACAAAAAGTCCTTTTTCAAATATATTGGGAGGATGAAGAAGGCGCCGGGTAATGTGGGGCCCCTGCAGGATATGCGGGGCAATCTGGTGGTTGCGTCAGAGGATAAAGCGGACCTCTTTAACCAATTCTTCACCTCCGTTTTCTTGTGCAGGGACCGGGACTTCCCTGCTGTGATAGAAGCCGGACGCGAGGGGATCGCCTTCAGACCTCAGGTTGGGGAGGACCGGGTTAGAGAGCTTCTGGAGGGGCTGGACGCGTTCAAGTCAGCGGGTCCGGATGCTCTCCACCCCAGGGTGCTGAGGGAGCTGGCTGGGGTTATTGCAGGGCCCCTGGCACGGCTCTACGAGCGATCGTGGTGCTTGGGCCAGGTGCCAGACGATTGGAAGGTAGCTAATGTGGTCCCCATCTTCAAAAAAGGGAAAAGGGAGGACCCGGGCAATTATAGGCCCGTCAGTCTTACCTCAATCCTGGGGAAACTCTTTGAGAAGATCATCAAGGAGCACATTTGTGATGGGCCGGCATCAGAAATGATGCTCAGGGGCAATCAGCATGGATTTATTAGGGGGAGATCATGTCAGACCAACCTGATTGCCTTTTATGATCAGGTCACAAAGGCCATGGACGCAGGTGTCGCGGTGGATGTAGTCTTTCTGGACTTCAGCAAGGCCTTTGACACCGTCTCTCACCCCATCCTAATTAATAAACTAGGCGACTGTGGCATAGATGCCTACACAGTCAGATGGATTGCAGATTGGCTGAAGGGTCGCACTCAGAGGGTGGTGGTGGATGGATCATACTCGACTTGGGGGGAGGTGGGTAGTGGAGTCCCCCAGGGCTCGGTCCTGGGGCCTGCGCTGTTCAATTTCTTCATCAGCGATCTTGATGTTGGGGTGGAAAGCAACCTGTTTAAATTCGCTGATGACACCAAAATTTGGGGGGAGGTGAGCACGCTAGCAGGGAGAGAGAGATTGCAGAAGGATCTGGATAGGTTACAGGGGTGGGCAAACAGGAACAGGATGTGTTTCAATACGGACAAGTGCAGGGTGCTGCACTTGGGTAGTAGGAACCAGCAGCACACTTATAAGATGGGGAGCTCCCTACTTGAGAGCACGGAGGCGGAAAGGGATCTTGGTGTCATTATTGACTCCAAGATGAACATGGGCCGACAATGCGAGGTCATGGTTGGCAGGGCTAACCGGACCTTGTCGTGCATCCACAGGTGCATCTCGAGTAGAGCCAGGGAGGTGTTCCTCCCCCTCTATGCGATGCTGGTCAGGCCGCAGCTGGAGTATTGTGTCCAGTTCTGTGCGCCCCATTTCAGGAGGGATGTGGACAACATGGAGAGGGTCCAGAGGAGGGCCACCCGCATGATCCGGGGACAACAGGGCAGACCCTACAGTGAGAGACTGCGGGACTTGAACCTATTCAGCCTCCACAAGAGAAGGCTGAGGGGGGACCTGGTGACCGTCTATAAACTCACTAGGGGGAACCAGAAGGGTTTGGGGGAGACGCTGTTTCCCCTAGCCCCCGCTGGCATAACAAGGAGTAATGGGCACAAGTTGATGGAGAGGAGGTACAGATTGGACATCCGAAAAAACTACTTCACAGTTAGGGCGGCTAGGAGCTGGAACCAACTTCCAAGGGAGGTGGTACTGGCCCCTACCCTGGGGATCTTTAAGAAGAGGCTGGATACCTACCTGGCTGGACTCATTTGAGTCCCGTTTTTTGTTTAGGGTTCTTTTGTTGTTCTCCTGCCCTGGCAGGGGGTCGGGCTAGAAGATCTATTATGTCCCTTCCGACCCTAAAACTATGAAACTATGAAACTATGAAAGTGATTGTGACTGATAAGAATGAAAATTAGTCCACTAAGTTCAATTGTTGGAATTCACTATCTGGCAAAAGGTGAGAAAGATAACCAGTAGGGCAGAAGTGCTAGATTTCAGAAAGGCTAACTTCAGGACTGGAGCATTGGTGAGATGGGTGTCCAGGAAAGGTGGTTGTTCCTCAAGGGACTGATCCTTCAGGCACAGAAGGAAACAATCCCAGTGCACATAAAGTGGGGCAGAGGGGCCAAGAAACCCTCTTGGCTGAACAGGGAAATCCAGGAAAGCTGGGCGGGGAGGGGGAGGGAGAGGCATACAGACTGTGGAAGAAGTGGGTAGCCACCAAGGAGAAGTTACTTGGCTTGCACTTGCAGAAAGTCCATTAGAAAGGCCGAAGCAGCAATAGAACTCAGGCTGGCATAAAAAATTAAAGACAACAAAAAGTCCTTCTTCAGGTATATAGGGAGCAAAAAGAAGGCACGTGGCAACATAGGACCTCTACAGGACAGACTAGGGCAATTGGTGACAGATAGGAGTGACAAAGCTCTTCAATGAGTTTTTTGTATCTGTATTCCTAAACACAGATAAAGACATATCTCCCAGTTGGATTATAGACAGGCACAAGAGGGATACCAGCCCACCAACAGTTAGCACTGACCTAGTGAAGGGACACTTGGAAGGGCTGGATGTGCTCAAGTCAGCAGGCCCAGACGATCTTCATCCAAGGGTGCTAAGGGAATTAGCCAGTGTCATAGCAGAACCACTGGCAAGACTGTTTGAGCACTCGTGGTGCTTAGGACAGGTCCCAGATGCCTGGAAAAGGGCCAACTTGGTCCCTATTTTCAAGAAAGGAAGGAAGGAGGATCCGGGTAACTATAGGGTAACTAAGGTTCAGTTCTTGGACCCATACTCTTCAACGGACAGGTCCCAGATGCCTGGAAAAGGGCCAACTTGGTCCCTATTTTCAAGAAAGGAAGGAAGGAGGATCCGGGTAACTATAGGGTAACTAAGGTTCAGTTCTTGGACCCATACTCTTCAACATCTTCATCAGTGAATTGGATGTGGGTGTGAAGTGTAGTCTGTCCAAATTTGTGGATGATGCTAAATTGTGGGGTGAAGTGCACACTCCAGAGAGTAGGGAATAATTGCAGGCAGACCTAGACAGGTTAGAAAAGTGGGCAGTACACAATAGGATGCAGTACAACAAGGACAAGTGCAGAGTGCTGCACGTAGAGCACAAAAATATCCAGCACATCTACTAGCTGGGAAGTGACCCTCTCTGCAGCACAGAAGTGGAAAGGGATCTTGGAGTCACAGTGGTCTCCAAGATGAACATGAGTCGCCAGTGTGATGAAATCATCAGCAAAGCTAACTGCACTTTATCAGAAAGAACCAAGGAGGTGATATTTCCCCTCTATGCAGCATTGGTCAGACTGCAGTTGGAGTACTGTGCCCAGTTTTGGGTGCTGTACTTCAAGAAGGATGTTGATAGACTCGAGAGGGTCCAGAGAAGGGTCAATGACTTGGATGAGGGTGTGGAGAGCACTCTGTCCAAATTTACGGACAACAGCAAATTGTGGGGCAAAGTAAACATACAGGTGGATATGGAATGGATTTAGGCAGATTTGGACAGGTTGGAAAAGTAGGAAGAACAGAACAGGATGAAGTTTAATAAAGATAAGTGCAAAGTGCTGCACCTAGGGAGAAGGAATCACCAACACACATACAGATTGGGGGATGACTTAAGCAGCACAGCGGCAGAAAGGGATCGCGGAGTCGTAGTAGACTCCAAGATGAACATGAGTCGTCAATGTGATGACAAGTAAAGCTAACTGCACTCTATCATGCATTAGCAGGTGCATCACAAATAGGTCTAAGGAGGTGATACTTCCCCTCTATGTAGCAGTGGTAAGGCCACAGCTGGAGTATTGTGTCCAGTTTTGGGCGCTGCACTTCCAGGAGGATGCTTCAAGAAGGATGTGGATAACTTTGAGAGGGTCCAGAGGAGGGCTACTCATATGGTTAGGGGCCTGCAGGTAAGGCCCTACAAGGAGAGATTGAGGGACCTGGATCTCTTCAGCCTTTGCAAGAGAAGGGTAAGAGGTGATCTTGTGGCCATCTACAAATCCATCGGAGGCGGGGGGGCAGGGGTGCGGCAGAGAGGAATAGGAGATACTTTGTTTACCAGGGTACCCCTTGGGGTAACTAGAACAATGGCCACAAAATGACAGAGAACAGATTTAGATTGGAGATCAGGAAGAACTTCTTCACAGTAAGGGTTACCAGAATCTGGAATAGGCTTCCAAGAAAGGTGGTGCTCTCTCCTACCCTGGAGATCTTTAAGAGGAGATTGGACAAGTCCCTGGCTGGGGTCATCTGACCCCAGAGCTCTTTTCTGCCCAGAGCAGGGGGGTCAAACTTGATGATCTACTGACCCTAAAAATCTCTGAAATCTATGAAAGTCCATAAGTTACTGTTTGAAAATGAAGTGAAACAGAAGACACCTAGAAACCAGGATCTGCTGGGAATAGCAGAAGAAGTTAGGTCAGAGTAACTGAACATCAAGGGATGAGAAGTCTTGAAGTGAGATAGATGTGTCCATACACTGTTGTCTTAAAATCCTGCTTTTCTAAAGCTCTGTTCCTACTATTAAAATAAACAATGCTATTGTTTGGTTGTTATATTCCCAATTGGCCATAGACCTTCAAAGACAAAAAAAAAAGTGCCAAAGTCAGTCATCCTTTCTGGGTAAGCACAGGGTGCTGTAGCCAAGAACCTTGTCTTACAAAATTCCACCATGACATGAGGCATGACACCTGATAGGCTACATTCAGAGAACTCACAGGGACAGATGTGCAGCCAACTGAGATAGCCTGACAATCATAATGGTCTACTCTTACTTTAAAGACAATGGAAACCCTGCAGGGTGCAAGGCAAACCTAACTTCTGCTAATCCTATTGGGAGCTGAGGGTACTCTTAACCTCCCAGTTTTAGGTTATAAAAAATGATAGTAATAGTACATTAAGTACTCTACCCTGGAACAGGATCAAGATCTAATATACGGAGGTTGCTTTTAATTAATTAATTTTACATGCTACATTTGAAAACAATGTTTAATAGAAGTTAATTTCATAGAAGTTACATACCTCCAATATGGAGCTTGGTTGCTTTAATTTAGGACTCACTTTTGTACATCAAGGTGGCATAACACACAATTTGCTTAAACATAATTTTCATGCACTAAAAAGGATTTTACATCTTAGAATACATACTTTATTTTGCTTCATGCCATACGATTGCTGAAATTGGATTAATTGTACAGCACTCAGCAATTGTACTGGCATAAAACCATTAATAATTTAGACTCATGGGGTTTGTTTTGTTTAATTTATTTCCAAAAAATTATTTTTACTACAGTGAGCTAAAATAATATGTAACCAAACATTTAGATTTATATGCTGAGTTCCAGCCAATAAAAACATTTGTTATAATAGGATTAGTTATGTTAGAAGGCTGAAATGATAGAATTTTATCAAAGACAGCCAACTGCAACCAGAAACTTAGAAAGGCAGTTTAATTTGGTTTTTGCTTAGGTTCTTGACTGAGCAAACATTCATTATAGTGGTGGCAGCAACAGCTAAAATCACACTTAAATTCATTTACATGGCATTGATGCTTCTGTTCTCATACTATTTTGTTTTAGTCTGTTACTTCATTAGGCAAAAATATGTCTTCTGCAACCCTGTCTGCATTTTATAGATCTTTATATAGCTTCATTGCTATAGTTTCCCGTTAGAAATTGGTATAATCTGTTTATTGTACTAGATCAAATAATGTCTACATATACTTTTGAAACCATATGCATCCATGAATTTGATCATGAGTTATGGTTATGTATATTCTAAGTAGTTTTAAGTTTTCATGAAAATATTTTAAATATTTATATTTAAGAACCAGCTACTGTAGTTGAGTAGAGAAGTGGCTAGAAAGAGGGAACACAGGGCTGAAATGCACCCTGTGGATTATCAAATCTAGTCCCTATGACAGACAACCATGTTATATAATCCCTTTCATATGGGATTAATACAATCTTGAAAAATTAGTCTCTTTTCTGCAGTGCATTTGATGTTGAATATATGAATGAATATAGAAGTATGTACAGACTGTATACACATATACTATTTTAGTATAAAATGCAGTGTATACAGTGTAAATGTCCAGGTAAATGTTCAAGAGTAAATAACAAAAACATGTAGTACATTCTTACTGAAATTAATATTTACTCAGTTGTGAAAAGCAAACTTCCCATTAGTTAAGAAACAATTGAATGGGATGCATATTAACACCAGGCAGAATCAAGTAAAAAAATTTGTAGACCAAAGTTTTTCACATGCCATCATCCTTGGGAAGATGGGAAGGAGAAGAGAAGAGCTATCTGCATATTCGGTCTAAAACAGTATGGTTTAATGTTGTTTGTACTGCAATATTGCCAATTTTCAGGCGTTCAAAATATATAAGAAGCCCCTGTAATTGTCATGATATTGGCTTAAAAATCCAGATGGGCTGAACAGATCGTAAATATTGAGTCCTGTTTTGTTTGCCTTCTGGATTATGGTTCTTTAAGTTTCAAGCTTTCTTTCACAACCATAAGGGCCAAAAATGTCTTTTCTAGGAAAATGAAAGCTGAGATTCTTGTGCAGTTACACAGGAGCTGGGATTTAGAAAATTCCTTGTTTCTAGGGAGCTTCTGAAAGAACTGCATTATTTTGGGGCAATGGCTCTCCAATTTAAATTTCTTGCGGGATGTGGAATGTAGGCGCATTAACAGCACTACAGGAAACATAAAGGTTGTTTTTTTTCAATTATATGAAATATATCTGTGCAAGTGACACTCCTTGCTTTTGCAAGCATAAACATACCTATATGCCTATGTTGGAATCAGCCTTGATTGAGTTCTCCTTTGCTGTGCTGCCAGCTTGCCAACTAAAGGCTGTACAGTGCAACATGAGCCTCTTACATCCTTGCTTTGAAACACACTGGGCACCTCATGGCTTGATTATTCCATTCCTCACTCAGAAATCTTCCAAAGTCACTCAACTTTCAATCTGTTTCTGGTGCTGCAGCATAGTTCCTTACTGTGGACCACATCACACCAGTTGCAGGGTAGACCCCCATTTTCTCTAATCTAATGTGATTTCTGAGTGCCCATCATCAAAGATCAAGATGCCATATAACAGAATTAGTACAAGCTTTAGTTACTTTATTTTCTACTACAAAATTACACTCTGAAGCTTATCATGACCCTATCCCACCCACTTAACTGTGTTCCCTCCAGTATGTAAGTTCTGACCTTCTCTGGCTTCCACATGTGCTCGTCTTCTTTCTGGGAGGCCATTTCTATTTCTCTCCCATGACAAATGTCTGGATTAGTTCACCTGCTCTGTCCACTTCACTAATCCACTATCTACATTTTAAATTTTTATCCTCTATCCTCTATTTTAAATTTTTGCTCAACCTCTGAGCCTGAACCAAATGTGAACCACACATTGATCTCAACAGGTGCCCTGTGCACAGATTGATTGTGGGAATGGATCCTTCCTTCATCAAGGATACCAAACACCAATAAGATGTTGGTTTTGCCCACTAGTGCTTACTGCTATAACCTCACGTGCCCCTGCCTGCCTAGGGCTAAATCCTGCAGCATGCTGAATACTCTGAGTCTGATCCAGCACAGCATGTACTGAACCATCATTTCACTGGAATTGTTCATTTGCTTACAGTTCATATGTTTAAGTGCTCTGTTGGATTGGTGCCAGAGTGCTTAGCAGCTTAGCACCCTGCAGGATTGAACTTCCATTGTCTTAAACTGTTCTGCAGTTTTACTACAACAAACATATTCTGCTGTTTTCATTGTGGATCCTTGTGAGGCAGTTAAGATTCCAGTCCTGGAAACCCATACTAAGATCAGGTTTCTCTAATACCATACCTCAAGTTCCCAAAACACTTTATAAAGTGTGTGTATATACACATACATGTATGAATCCAATATTCACTAGTCCACTACCACAATTCATCTGTCTTTGGTGATGGAGTGTAGTAGTTGTTTAATAGCCCACACTAATATTTATACAGCATGGACAAATGAAACAATTAGAGCAATTAAAAAAGTGTAGGGACCTATTATGTGCCAGTGGATCCACAGCAGCTGTTTCTGTGCCTGTTCTATCTTGTGATAGGCAGAAACTAAACCAGGGCAGTTTAACTCTGAATAAAACAGCTGCTAAATTACTGTGGTTTACCTTTACCATTTATAATGGTATAGAGAAGACAGATGAAACAGGCCCCTTCTACACATGCAGGTAAAGGTGCAATAGGATTTAATACGCAATTCACACAGGCATGCCTCCTGCCATGCCATATGTGCATGGCAGGAGGTGTAATTCTGGGATTGCACATGAGATCTCATTGTGCCCTATTGCCAGTGCAGGCGGAGGCTGATCCCGGGTTCTCCCTGTACTGACAAGAAGCAGGCTCCTGTGGCTAGGAGCCCCATGCACCCCAGTTGAGGGGCTTCCAGCCATGGAGGTGCCCCATGCACCCCCTGGGGCTGGAGGATCACTGCTGTGGTGATCTCCCTGCCCTGGGGGTGCAGGAAAGCCCCAGGGCAAGAGGACTGCTGTAGGGGCTAGAGGATTGAGGTTTCATGCACACCTGAACCCTGGGAATCACAATTGCCTCAATCCCTAGGCTTGGGGGTTTTTCACTGAGCATGATGCAGGGGAGATCCTGCTACATGTGCAAATTACAGCTTGATACCAACTAGCTATAATGTTAGTACACATTTTCAAGATCTAACTTTATATCTGGTTGGAGCTTTTTATTCTGTTCTAGCTACTTTGAACGTGTAGCTGGTTTCCAGGTAATTTGTAGAATCATAGAAAATTGGGGTTGGAAGGGACCTCAGGAGGTCATTTAGTCCAACCCCTTGCTAAAAGCAGGACCATCCCCAACTAGATCATTCCAGCCAGTGCTTTGTTGAGCCAGGTCTTAAAAACCTCCAAGGATGAAGATTCCACCACCTCTCCAGGTAACTCATTCCAATGCTTTAGTGCCCTCCTAGTAAGAGAGTTTTTCCTAATATCCAACCTAAACTTCCCTTGCCACAACTTGAGACCATTGCTCCTTGCTCTGTCATCTACCACCATTGAGAACAGTTCAGCTCCATCTTCTTTGGAACCCCTCTTCAGGTACTTAAAGGCTGCTATTAAATCCCCCTTCATCTTTGTGGCAGGGCGCTGTTGGTGCCTGCCACTTTAAGGGCTGAGCCAAGCTTAACTGCAGCAGCCATTTTAGATCCATGGCTGCCTATATAAACAGGGAAGTTTGCTGTAGGCAGTAACATTGCCTGGCTGTAAGGCTGCTTAGAATGTCCTGGAGGTAAGGGCAGGAGTTGTAGGGGAGAGTTTAGAAGCTCCTGGTCCTGGTCCTGGGCATGACCTAAAACTGTACCCTGTTGAGAGTGGGTGGCCTTGTGGGGCTCTCAGTGGTACAGGAGCCCCCAGGAAATGCTAGGTCAGTTACCACCCTGGTGAAAGGAGAGTAGGGGTGCCTTAGCCCTAGGCCTCATCTTTAGGTGGGCCATATAACACCAGAGCAGGGTATGCCAGGTAAGCTTCTGGAGGTGCATGAGCCTGTTGGGGGAGTGACCCTACAGGGCCAGATATGCTTCCAGGAGCACCTGAGCTGGGAATGGGGGACCCTGATCCCTAAGTGCAGGCAGGAGGTGGAAACCCAGCTGAGGCATTCAACTGGTCAATGCTGGGGCCAGGACTGGAAGGGTCAAAAGGGCCAGGGACCCACCGTGAGGGATGCCTATGATGAGTGAAGAAGCTTGGGGTCCCAACTGGCCTGAGAGAGAGCCAGGGCTTATGGAAACCGAAGGTCCCCATGATTGGGGTCTACAGCTAATGCGCGAAGGGGATAGTTAAGCTAACTGCCTAAGATATCAATGGTCAATGCTGGGGCCAGGACTGGAAGGGTCAAAAGGGCCAGGGACCCACCGTGAGGGATGCCTATGATGAGTGAAGAAGCTTGGGGTCCCAACTGGCCTGAGAGAGAGCCAGGGCTTATGGAAACCGAAGGTCCCCATGATTGGGGTCTACAGCTAATGCGCGAAGGGGATAGTTAAGCTAACTGCCTAAGATATCAACTGCAAGGCTTGGGCCATGGTGTAGGGGTGGAACGGAGCTGCAGATAGCCTCCCCCACTATTGGGGTGTACAAAGGGCAGCCTCCCACCTTAATTAACAACCTAATTAATTACCAACAAGGTGTGGTGGGAGAGACAGGTGGGCGGTGTGCCCAGAGGCAGGTGGGAAATTAGCCCTGAGGCTAGCCAGGGACTCCCACTTTGCCACAGTCTTCTCTTCTGCAGACTAAATAAACCCAGTTCTCTCAGCCTCTCCTCAGAAGTCATGTGCTCCACCCCCTAATCATTTTCCTTGCCCTCTGCTGGACCTTCTCCAACTTGTCCATGTCCTTTCTGTAGTGAGGGGCCCAAAACTAGACACTGTACTCCAGATGGGGTCTCACCAATGCAGAATAGAGGGGAATAATTACTTTTCTTAATCTGCTGGCAGTTCTCCTACTAATGCAGCCCAGGATGCAGTTATCCTTCTCGGCAACAAGGGCACATTGTTGACTCATATCCAGCTTGTTGTCCACTGTGACCTCTGTGGGGGCCAGGCCCTTTTTCGTGCTCTGTGCGGGCTGTGGCCAGCAGCCCGGGCACGTGGGGTTGGAGAGAGGGCGCGTCAAGCTAGAATTAGGCACAGACTCGTAGCGGTAGATTTAAAGATTGTTTACTTACACCAGAGATGGTTGCGGTGCAGGCTGGAAAACTTGCTTGAGTTGCGGTTACAGACAAAGACAACACGAACGGTCACGTGGAGTTTGTTAGGCTCCACGGAAACAGAGCTCCGGATGCCCTGGGTAAGCGCGCCACCAAAATCGAAAAACACGTAGATACATCTTATAAAATTTGTCGCTCGAAGACGGGAAGAGGTGGGCGATGGATCAGGCCGCCAGGCTCCTCTGAATCTCACACAGGGTCTCTATTACCCTGCCGTGTACCCAGAGTCCCCACGAGATGGATGTGGAGTCCTCTTCGGCTTGGGCGGAAACCGCTCAAGCCTCTTATATGGCTAACAGGCCAATCGTTAGCCGCCACGTGGGAATAATTTAGAACTAGCCAATAGCGGGGAACCAATTTGCATGCAGGTGGCGGGAACTCCTTTGCACCGTGCATTTCTCTTGCAACTTGAGCAATGCACTCTGCAAAGGAAGCTGCAAATAGGCGGGAAACTCTTCCTTGCACCGGGGTTCTCCTCTGCAGCAGAAAACTCTACCGTGCAACGAAGCTGTAATTTGGCGGGGATAATTCTAGTGCCGAAGCACACACAAAATCATACCTTTGGGTTATGACAACCTCCAGATCCTTTTCTGCAAAGCTGCTGCTTAGCTAGTTGGTCCCAAGTCTGTACCAGTATATGAGATTCTTCCATCCTAAGTGCAGGACTTTGTACTTGTCCTTGTTCAAACTCATGGAGCTTCTTGTGATCCAGTCCTCCATTTGCTTAGGTCACTCTGAATCCCTATCCTCCAGTGTCTCTATTATTTGCCCCCCAGCTTGGTGTCATTTGCAAACTTGCTGAGGGTGCAATCCATCCCATCTTCCATATTGCTAATGAAGATATTGAACAAAACCAGCCCTAGGATTGACCTCTGGAGCACCCCACTTGATACCAGCTGCCAACTAGACCGTTGATCACTACCCTCTGAGCCCAATGATCCCAGTCAATTTTCTCTCTACCTTACAGTCCATAATCCAAACTGTATTTCCTTAACTTGCTTGCAAGAACACTGTGGGAGGCTGTATCAAAAGACTTGCTAAAGTCAAAGTATATCATATCCACTATTTTCCCAGCATCCGCAGAGCCACTCATCATAGAAGGCACTCAGGTAGGTCAGGCAGTTAATTGCACAACCAGTTAATTCCACCATACCTGCAATGCATAGAGGGGTCCACAGCTACAGTGGATAAGCTTGATGAGGTAAATTTCTCCCCTTATTTTTGAACCCAATATAATCTGAACAGTATAAACTCATGTTTGTACCCAGTTTTGGACAAGAAGGTGGAAATTCTTATTTGCACTGAAACTGCAGTATAGCACAACTTGAATACAATTAATACTGTATTCAGAAACAGTTTGTCACTGATTCTTCTGCATTGCAAGTGTTGCAATAAAATTGTAAAGAGTAGGGGGGAGTGGGTGAAGTGAGTCAAAATGTCAGTTTTGAGCTAACTTCAGGATCTGTACAGTTATGAATTCTGCAGGTAATAATAAACTAGCACTCATATTACCATCTCTTTTTACCATTGTATTAGTTTACACTAGTACTAAACTTACTGATGAATTGAGGACCACACTGAACACATTTGGTTTTACAACATTTTAAATTTGTCTTTCAAGGCTTGCCATATTTCATTGAGCTATTATAAATAAATAAAAGTACCCAAAACATAGTACACCTTAAGTGCAAATATGGATGCAAAGAGATCTTCATTACCATCAAGTACCTACTTGGTAATTTATTACAGAATAAACAGAGATGCACTTAATGGAAACTGTCACTAAGATGTGTATGCATAGGCAATTGATTCTCCTCCCTCATGGGGTGGAACATCGCAGAGAATGCAATAAAAGCAGAACTCCTAGATGATAGCTAATTTCAGTTATATTAAAAAAAAAAAGTACCTAGAACTTATCAGGGTTGGTGGGTTCATAGTTACTACATCAATCTTCTCTTAATGGGTTGATAAATGGAACATAGTAGGTAATATTAAGATACAAAGATAGTATATTTGATAAAGGCCTGAAAACTGGCTGGATGATTTAAAAAAAAAAAAAAAGGGTAATAGATTACTGTAAATCGAGATAATGGGGAATGTTCTGTGGACTGGCTTATGTTTAGGGCTTAATTTTACAAAGTGCCAAGTAACTCCAGTTCCCACTTGGAATTGAGTGTCTCCTTTAAGGAGCTGAATGCAGCATCTAATTTTGCTGATTGCTTTATAACACTAGGCAGTATTGTGCACTGCAGTGAGGCCAAGCGAACAAAGGGGCAGGAAATAACATGAGATGGAGTCAGGAAAGATTCAAGCTTCTATGTCTGGGCAAACACATTTAATAGGGGAGAGAGACCTGGAAAACTGTAGCTCTGGAAAGGATTAGAGGAATTAAGGACATCAAATGAAACGGGAGTTTGCACTGAGATAGGAAAAAAAGTGAGAGAGAGATGGAGGAGTGATGCTCTCTGTGGTCACACAAGGATAAAAGAGAACTCCCTTTTATGCTGCTTGGCTCAATCACTCTCTCCCTCCTCCCCATGTGCGGGCGAAGTGAGTTCTCTTGTTCAGGGAAAGTTAAGGTGAAAGAGGTGGGAGGAGCAGGTGCTTGCCTGAGGAGTTTCTGGGGCTCGGTGCCTTTCCCACCAATAAATGGATCAGAAGCAGCCCCCCCATAGGGGAAGACTGCATGTTCCAGCTGGATGCTAGTTCTCTGCCTCCTCTTCTAAAAGGAAGCTCTACTTCTTCTCATCTCTTTTTTCCTTCTGGGGGAGGAAGGTGGATGAATACACAATATACAGAGTTTGCATGAGTTCTCTTGAAATGTCCTGAAGTCTTTTAATAAGGCAGGAAATGTTGTTACGATTTCAAGGGAGAAGAGTCTCCTTGGTGCCCAAATTAATCTGCCATCACATCAATACAGGATCTCCATTACTGCAGGCTAACATTGATAAAAATAAGGATGCGGGAACTTCCTGTGATACAGGTACATGAGCACATGCACAAGCATATATTTTCATGGCTACAGGGCTTCCAGAGGACAAACCTTTCAGATATTTCTTCTCTATGCTACATCCAGCTTGCATGAAAGGATACATTTCTGTACATAGAATCCCTTCATATGTGGTCGCACAAAGGACCCCATCCTGAAATCTTTACTCAGGCAATCAAACAAATCTTCCATTGAATTAAGAAACATGACAAGAATATTCAAGTTTATACTTCTTCGAGTTCTCTCTTCCTAGCTTCAGCACACACATCACTGTTGCCCTGTTCCTTGTGAAATCATTAAAACTAGTGGAAAGTATTTGCCTTTCATTTCAGCTGCTGCTACCATGAAGAACAGCTTGCTCTCACATTATAAGTAACTTTCCTTCATTCCCCCTTGGCATATGAAATCCCTGGCCATTATAAGAATCATTTCCCCTAAAAGGCATTGCTTGAGAGAGAGAAGGGGGAAAAGACCCAGCCCAAATCTTTAACCATGCAGCTGTGTTGTATTCACTTGTTTCAATCTTAATTGACCTCACCACAGGTGTTCCTTCCCCCGCCCTTTTCAGTCTCTACAGCCCGAGCTATTTTAGTTACTCAGAAGAAAAGGGAGAGAAAGCTAAAGACTCATGAAAGAAACTTGTGACTAGTCACATACAATGAAAGTTCAACCTTCTCCTTTGCTCCTGGCCATGTTTATCACACAATCACACGTACAACTTTTCAAAGATTCTCTGATAAAGTAATGTTCACTTATACCACGGTCTAACAAAGGCCACCTGCGTGGATTCATTTCTTTAAAGAACTGTTGTTCAGTGATCCCTCACCAGGCTCAAGGGTCTGAGTCACTGCAGCCTTCTTCTAAGGGCTAGCTTCACACTTAGGTATGTTAAGAGAAACTTGGGTGCTAAGATCCAACATTTATAGGTTACTGGTATTAACACACCCCTATTTAGCAGGTGACTAATTCTGTAGGTCTGTAAATGTCTAAACGGCATATGTAGACAACATTCTTTTGGTAGATGTGAAATCTTTTATTATACCAACTAAATAGTTGGAAAGAATGTTCTTTGCAAGCTTTCGGGTACAAGCACCCTTCTTCAGACAGAAGGAGGTTGCCAGAGAGTCTCTCTCTGCCTGAAGAAGGGTGCTTTTACCTGAAAGCTTGCAAGGAACAATTTTTCCAACTATTTAGTTGGTCTAATAAAAGATACCACGTTTACCCAAAGAATGTTGCCTGCCTATGTCCTTAGACCAACATGGCTACAACCAACACCCCTGAAATAAGGGAACATGTAGAGCAATCTAATCCCTGCTTCCACTGAACTGCTAGAACCAAGCTGTCCTCATTTACACTCGGGCCCCAGTGGGATCCTTCAACATTGTCCTGGCAACTGTGCCTGCAAAGCCCAGTTGGCCTGTTTTCAAAGCATATGTAACCTGTCCCAGTATGCCCAACAAGCCAGTGATTAGCACATTCTCTGGGGAGACATGGTTTCAACCCTACTCTGATTTGTAGTAGGTACCTAGGTTTCAGGACCATGCCCAAATGACCAAGTTGTTGGGTATGCTGGGGTGAGTCTCTTCCATTTTTTTCTGTTGAAATTTTCTTCTGCATATCCATAATTAACTATTTATGAACCTTGTTTTCTGTGTCCTAGGGGAGTGCTCTGACCACTAGGCTATTGGCTATTTTGGAACCTCTCTCTCTCTCTCTCTTTTTCCATGGATAGACCAAGGCACCTAATTCCAAGAGAAGATTCATGGCTGAGAACTATGAGTGGAAGGAGATACCTGCTTTATGAGAGGCATAAATGTCTACCTGGCCAGTCAGATACTGAGGCATATAAGCCCAATCTCTTTATCTGCATCTGGCTATATTAGCTCCCCACTCAGCTGGCTTTTGAGGCTACTTTCTTTAGGTGCCTGACTCTTCCCAAGCATTTTGTGGGAATCCTGGGCATCTATGTTAGGACTAAGGATTTCCCTAGGCAGAAGGGTACGTTTTAGTGAAGTGTTGCATTAGATATCCAAGTGCTATTTATGGTCTGGGCTTTGGTTCTTAATATTTCTTGCAGCACTACTTGAAGAAATTTATGCTGAAGGTTCTTAGGATATTTGTCACTTAAACTCTTCTCCTTTTGTGTGTGTGTGTGCACGCATGTGCCATAAAAAAGTACCAGTCAGTAGATGTCACAGTGTAAAATGATTTGGAGAAATTATCCCCAGAGGAATACGAAAGGATAAGTGTGTGCAGACACACAATATAGACAGATGTATCTTGGAACAAGGAAGCAAATAAAGAATGCAAAGCAAAGCCATACCTGGAATTTGTAGGGCTAGCTGCAAAAGTACTTAAAGGGGCCTCCTTTGGGTTAATTCTTTCATTGGTCACCAGAGAAAATTATAGTCTGGTTGAATTATTTTCCTTGCATTAATCTTTCTGTAGCAATCACCACCTTATTCTTCATAATCCTTAAATTAAGGCATATATTAATTATTTTATATAGCTCTATAAATGTATGTTGTGTCTTACAAAACAAATCAAATGAGATCTTGTCCCTTGAAGGGCTTATAATTTAGCACAGGTCAAAAGAAAGAGCCAAGTGTAGAGGCAACACTGGAGAAGAAACTAACACACAAAGGACTTGTAGAAGAAGCATGTTTTCCATGGGGGATTTGAAAGAGAGGCAGGGTACTCACTGCACAATATGCAGGGAGCTGTTCCAACTGAGGGTGTGTGTGAAAGGAATAGTAAAGCCAAGTGTGAAGAAAAGAGACATTGGGCACGGGGAAGGGGGCAAAGGCAGTAGCAGTGAGGCTAGAGGCAACTAATTAGGAGCTGGTGTGAATACTCAGAACCTGAGGCAGTGGGGGGGACAGGATGAGGTGCTGCTACTTGGTTGTGCTCTGCTGCTGGTGCTCAGGTGGTCTCTGGGTGTGGGGGGAACTGCAACAGGCTCTGCCTGCTGACACTAGGCTGCTGCTGCTGCCGCTCACCCGGCCTCTAGCCATGGGGGGACCTGGAGCAGAAGCTGCACAGTCACCTTTCTTAGACCCCCTAGACATGCTCCACAAACCCCCAGAAATCTGGGGGAGCACATGCCCCTGTGTGCTCTCCGATGTGTCTCCTATGCTTCTTGCATGTTTCATTTGAAATCCCAATTTCTCTCCTTCTGCCTGTGTTAGAATTTGGTAACATTTAACAAGAGTGGACCAATTTTCCAGACATTCATCTTTTTGGATTAATAATAAAAATTGCATGAAAGTTATTTTGTGAAGCCATTTCCTGACTTGTGACATGTGTCCTGCTCTTTTAAATCTTACACAGAAAGTCAAGGAGGTGAGGGGCTGGGGAAAGTTCAGGGTAGAAGTTCTACAATAAGCAGGTTTGGTTCCCCCCTTCCCCCCCCAACTGCATCCTAATGCTCCTAATTTTATTCAAGCTTCTTATTTAGTTTGAAAAAAAAGAAACATTTTCTGTGATTTGGCACCTGACCAGAGGTGTAACTAGGAGTTCTGGCACCCTGGGCGGCACACAGCGGTGCGGGAGAGAGGAGAGTGCTGAGTGCTTACTACCTCCCCCCCGGGCGGCTGCCACTGCAGTGAGGGCAGCCCAGTTGGGACTCCGTGGTGGCTGCCATTTTTGCACCCCTTTTAAATCAGGGCTGGGGGCCTCACTTGCTCACCCCTTGTTATGTTACTTCATCTGACACTGATGTCCGTCTTTTGCACTATCTGGGGGTTCTCACTTTTACTAGGAATTTTAAAGTAAATAACTTTTTGGAGTCCAGATATTTTCCCTTGTCCTTGTAGCTAGTGGTGATGAGTAGGGCATGCACAGGGGTGCAAATGCACCCCCTGAGAGCACTGGTGCACCCCCTGACTGACTGCGGTCACCAATTAGGTGATGGGGGGGAAGGCCGGACTACTGGTGCCCTCCCTGCAAGTGCCGGCCAGGGAGTGGGAGTGCCATGCAGTGATCGGCTGCTTTGTGATCGGCTGTGGGGGCCGCCCCCCCTGGTTGGTAGCATCAGCAAGATCAGCTGCAGGGGGACCCTCCTAGTGACTGAATGGTCACTGGGAGGGCACATGCCCCCCCCGACTAAGCTGGCACCAGTTGCCCATGCTTGTAGCTATGCCCCAGCTGGCAGGCAGTCTTGGTTGGACAACTTACCTTGTTCTCTGAGTAGTTCCTTCTTATTGTGGATAGGATATCCCAAGTGAAAAGTCAACTGGGGTAATGAAAATGAAAACAAAAGTACCTTACTCTGTCTTCTCCAAGCTCCAATGTCATGTCATCTTTGTTTTTCTTTTTTTGCAGAGGCCCACTGCTTTCTCTTAGGCAAGACTTCCTTTCCCATGTCTATGTGGCCTTTCCATCTTGGTAGCAGGGGTTCAGAAAATTGCCTTGTTGTCACAGACATCACCATGTCACCACCAAGTGGTATCCTTGAGTTCTGGGTCCTAAATAAAGTACCTGTCTGCTTCGCTCAAACCTTCCTGCTTCACTTTCTCAGAAGGAAGGAGGATTGTCAGTCAGGAAACTAATGCTTTTTCCCTACTCTGTCACAGAGGTTTTGTACGACCTTGGGGATAGGTCACTCAATTGCCTCATTCTTCAGTTTCCCATCTGTAAAATGGGGATGAGTAGTTCCCAATCCTTTCCTCATAAGGGTGTTTTAAGGTCAACCTTGTTATAGATTGAGGTGTTTGGGGTACTATGGGGATGGGAGCCATATTCACAGACCTGGGTGAGAAATGATTTTTCTTTTCTGAGCAGCTTTGATAGTTCAGAAATATTTCTGTTCTGCATAAAACCAAGATCTTTACAATCTTTCATAAATCAAAAAGAAGGAAATCCCAGACTAGCCTGGTGGTCAGGGGACTCTCATCCCCATCAGTATGGAAGGCCTACACTTTGGATTATGGCCCTAGGCACAGCAGAGACTTGAACATGGGCCCCCTAGATTCTTATTAAGGCCCCTGACCACAAGGCTATTGTTTCACCTTGTTGAATAAGTTTCCATGCTGGAACCAAGAAATCTTTCCTAATAAAAGTTTAGTCAAACTGTAATGCTTATGTGAAAGTTTTTGCTTTTGACAGTATTTTCCATTAGTTAAAAAAATTCCCAACCAGGTCTGCACATAAGTACCATACGTATAGGTACTGCCTTCAGGTGGCTCTTAGGACCTCTTTTACACAGTACTGTTCAATCTCTGATTCACTTCTCTGTGGAAAATCCCAGCTGCCTCTATTGTCCGCACAGCTACCTTTTGTGTGAGAAAAGGACTTGACTTGCATATTTTCCCTTTTCTTCAAGGTACAGTTCCCATTGTTCTACTGTGAACTATAACACCTTGCAATGCTTTAGAAAAAATGTTAGGTTGAGTTATAAGCCTATTTTAAAATGCCTATCACTCCCCATTAGCATTCTTCACCTGCCTGTACTTCAGAAATAACTCAGCCTGTCTTTTCAGCTATGCTATAGGCAATCCTGAAATGATCTCACATACCTTACTCCAGTGGGTGTCAACCTTTTTGGCAGGTGCCACAAACTAGCCTCCCATCCTCCTACAGTGCCACTTTGAACCCCTTATCCTGTCTGATCAGCTACTCTGTATTTTCAGCTCCCTGGCCTACGCTTTCTGCCTGACCTACTACTTTGCTTTCTGCTTCCTGCCCCATGCTCTCTGCTTCATCTGCCGCTGTGCTGCCTGTCCCCTTTCTAGTCTGACTCTTGCCACACAAAGAGGCTATCTGTGCCACTTATGGCATACATAAGTTGGTCATGCACCTTACTCCATGTAGTGCTATGTCCACATAGGCTAGGGACAGCCATTCAAATAGCTGGACACTGAATTGATACAACCTTAGGGCTAGGGACAGAAGTTACACATAAATTGGTTTGAAGTGATCAGAAACTGGTTTAAACTTGTAGCAGAATAGACGTTCAGTGCACATAAGTCAGTTTCAAAATGGCTGAAGGTGGTTTAAGATAAACCTGGTTGAATTTAGTATCAAACACAACTGATTTGGGTCAAACTGGTTTATGGAATTCCTGTCCCAGACCCTTTCCTGGTTCTAGTTAAGTCAGAGTCCCCCAGCATGCTTTCCAGCCCTGGTCTGGGCTGTGCTGTCTGCTCCAGAGAGCAGGGCTGGTCCTACCCCTCTGCTCCCTACCTGGAGCAGTGCAGGCTGGCTGACAAGGGCGAGGGTGGTGGTGGGGGGACAAATCCAGCTGGGGAGGCAGCCCAGTCTACGGCGGGTGGGGGGTGGACGGGGACTGTTAAATATCCCTTCCTCCCCTCAAACTTACTGCTGGCTGCAAGTATGGACTACAAATCCCAGAGGCACCTGGAAGCAGAAAGAGGAAGTGATAAGCAACCCTGCAGAGTCCTGCTGCTGTAATTCTGGACTGCAAATTCCAGAGACCTTGGGGATAGCAGGAAGAGGAAGTGAACACACAGCCAGGGAGCTCTGTTATAGTGCCCCCTGGCTTCTGGCCTGAGCCATTGCAGGCATGTGGCTGCATTTCCTGAATCAAAGGTAAATGTTTCTTCACTTCTATTTCAATTTAATGTGTGCAGCTTAGACTAACCTGCAAAGACTGAACTGATTTGGCCTGGGGTTTTTTGACTGTCTGTACCTAGTCTTTGCTGTTAGTCTAACCTGCCTAGATTGAACCAATTTGCAAGTTAATAGACATTCCCCCTTGACTCTAGAAATGCAGGCACATGCCTGCAGTGGTTTGGGCCAGAATCTGGGGGATGTTAGAACATGCTTTTGGCTGCAGGGAAGCTGTGCTCAGGGGTGGGGGTGGCCAGCCTGAGCAGTAGCTTCAAGTAAATTGCAACTGTGGACTACAAATCCCAGAGGTACCTGGAAGCAGGAAGAGGAAGTGATGAGCAACCCTGCAGAGTCCTCCTGCCTCCCTGTCCCACCAGCACAGATCCGAGCTGGGCTCTGTCTGGCGCTCCACCCTGACTGCTGCAGGGGTGGGGGGCATGGCTACACACCAGCCGGGATGGCCCCTGGGGCAAAAGGGGAAGGAAGGGAGTTTATTCCTCACTCCGCCCCCAGAGGACTGCAGCTGGGTTCTCCAGCCCCAACCGCCACCTCCGCTAATTGCTCCCTGTGCAGGATGTGTGGCAGAATAAGCCCCCTCCACCAGATGCCAGGGGTGGGGGAAATAACCCCGCTCCATGCCCCTTCACCTAGGGGGACCATGCCGGCTGGTCTCTGGCCATGCACCCACCCCTGCCACTGGAGCAGCGAGGCAGCAGGTACTACGCCCCAGCCTCGGTCATGGTTCCCCAGGAGCACAAGCCTCTTCCTGGTAGGGAGTGCTGCGCTGCAGGCAGAGCTGCTACAGACTTGGCGGGATGTGTGGCAGCACTGGGGCTCAGAGGGGTGGCCATAGCCCCCCAAACTCCCCTAGTGCCACTGCTGCTTGCCTTGCGCAATCTGTGGCACCTCTGCCTGTCCTGCTCCTACCTGCAGCACAGCTCCCCCTCCCCTCTCCCCCCCCCCACTGGGAAGAGGCTTGTACTCCTGGGAAACCATGACAGGGGCTGCTGCCCCATGAGGGTCACTCCCCCCGTCGCCGCTTCAGCACGGCCCTCTTAGGTGACTGAGGTAGGAAGGGGTCTTATTCCACCATGCAGGGATCTATGAGCAGAGGCGGTGGTCGGGGCTGGAAGACCCCGGCTGTGGTCCCCTGGGGATGGAGGGTGGAATAAACCTTCTTCCTGCCCCCTTTGCCTCAGAGGGCCATAGTGGCCAGCATCTGGCCACACCCCCACCCCTACTGCATTCAACCAGATTTATTTCAAACTGGTTTCAGTCATTTTGAAACTGGTTTATGTGCACTGAACTTATGGTCTGTTACAAGTTTAAACCAGTTTCTGCTTACTTAAACTGGTTTATGTGTAGGTTCTGTCCCTAGCCATATTCACTTACATGTTGCAATACATATTCTATGCTGCCACTGGGCTGCTTGACAGTCAAGTTTTTATGAAGAAAGCTAACTAAACTGAACATATTGCTTCCCAAAAGACTATATCATAATGTGGGAATTGTCATTTTCATCTGTACGTACATAGGGAGAGATCATTAGCAATGTAAGACCTGTAAACAGTTCTGTTCAAGAGGACCCCTGCAAGGCTCTGCAGAAGTACAAGATTCTTGCTTGTCGATCCAACTGAAGAATCAGAGACCTCTGATGAGGTGTGGTAACAGCTACATTAAAGAAACTTGGCAACGTTTCTTGAAATATATATTTCTTAACTCACATACCAGCATTATTCAAGGTGTGTTGTACAAATTGATTCCCTTAAGAATTCCCTTTTCTCACCCACCTCCAGAAATGTCAGTACAATTTGGTTGATTTTCTAATTAGAAGGAACCAAATTCTGTCTTAATTCCCACCTGAACAGCCCCCTAGGATTTCATTGGAATGACATGAGTGCAACTGAGGAGACCATATAACCTAGTTCAGATTTCCCCCCTCCCTCTTATTCTCAAAAATGGCATCCTTTTTTAAAGGAGTAAACTTATTTTCCTTGTATGACTCTGGGTGCTTTTTTTGCTATGCATGAGAGACTGCTGTAGCAATGATGCGTGAGTCAGCCATAATAAGAGATGTTTCAACCTTGAAGAAGAACTATAAAATATATTTCAACCTAAAAACGAAGACAATTTTTTTTTCACATAATGATCACTGAAAAGACAGCCCCTCCACAAGAAATCTTAGCCTGAACAGTGGCAAGTTGCAGTCCTTTCATTTAACTCTTAATTATTCATTTACCCTATATTATGTTAGCAAAAGATACTTTCCATAGCAGCCTTGCCTAATGTGAAGTGACTAGTAATATACAGCAATTTCTCTTCTTAAAGCAACACATACCTTTACACAAATCACAGGCTGTGTGGGCTTGACATTGTTTTAAAGGTCATCTCTATTTTCCACTGAACATATTTTCCTGCTTATTTCATAATCACCGTTTTGGACAACAACATGTAAAACATTCCCACGTCATAGTCAATAAACAATTTTTCTAATTAAAAAGGTGAGGAAGGTTTATATTTGGGGAGGAGGGAAATAATGGATACAAGACACAGCTGTTGACATTTGGATTCTACTTTGTGAGTGTAATACAATACTAACTGCTCGAGCATAAATTCCATGGGTCAACACTCCTCTAGGCAACTGCTTTCCTCATGCCCATATTTTAATTTTGTTTGGACCTCAGGACACTCTATAAGCCTTGTCAGTGGACAGCTGGATTATTATATCAGCAATTAAAAAAAAATTGCAGTTTCTCTCTTGCCTAATTCTAGTTCTTGTGTGGTTCTCAAGAATCCTCTCCCAGCATTTCTTGAGCTTTCAAGTCCATCCCTTCCTTCATTTTTAGATGAGCTGTGAATGTAAGCCTGGATCCAGTGAAGTACTGAAGTGCATAGGCAGTCCCATTGATATAAAAAGGGGTTTGAGAGGCATTGTCATAAACGCTAATGTCAAGACAACAGACTTATATTTGTGAATTATTAGAGTGAGCAAAACTGTCACATCCCATCTTTAGTTAAAATCAGGAGATGCTATACTGCGGCACAGCTGTACCCAGCTTTGAAAGCTGCTCATGTTCTAGTGGTAGAGGAAGTCTATAACTGAGGAAGTTAAATGTTTGGGCCTCGTGAGGGAAATTAATAACTTCTTGCAGTAACAACTGCAGCTAATCAATCCCTAACGCAGTACTGCTCTGCCACTGTCTTGAAGTACAGTGATAACATGGGCACTAGGCCTGGAGTCCAACAAAGTCCTAGAGTGCACATGCTTAAGTGCCTTTGTCTGTGTTTTTCAACCCTGGAAGCTGTACTTTCTGCAGATCTTTGTGACTTTTAAGAGAGGCTCAATCAAGTCCCTTTACAAAGGCCCTGATCTGCTGCTGCTGGTCACTGGTTGGCCCCTGACTTCATCTGGACTCAGTTGCAGACATAAGCCTTACTTATTTGTATTCAAGTTATTATTAAAAGCAAGGAAGCCTACTAGATTTTTGATATTCTATAAATGGTTCAGTTTTTACTGATCCCTTAATGGAAATGACGCAGACAGCAAAGAAAGTGAGCAGATTGCCAGACCATATGCTGAGCATAAACTCACCAAATGCACCATTTCCCCCTGAGATATGCTCTGGTGTGATATTCCTCTTTGCTCAGGTATAAACTATTTTTATCTAAAGGGACCAGGTTATTTTTCCTTTCCTTGAGGCAGTAATTCCTCAAGTTTATAAAGCTGTTATGTCTCAATGGGGTATCAAGTAGAGAGGCATGTGAACTATTTAGGGATTTTCCGCTGCTACTTATACCTACCTATTTCCTACCAAGCTCTTTAATTTTCCTCTAGCATAACAGGCTTTCCATTCCCCTATCATTCCTTCTCTGTACTCAATCCATCCATCTCAAACTTGGGTGACCAGAACTGCACATAGCAGGGATGCTTAAACCCTGGGCCACTGGCCACATCTGGCCCCCAGCCACTCCCATGCTGCCAAATTTCTGGACCCATGGGGATGCCCACAGGCTAGATAGTGAGACCCTATGCACTAGATGTAGTGTGCAGGGTGTGGTGTGCTGGGCTCATTCCTGGAACATTAGGCAGGTAGGGGCAGTGCAGAGTCCTAGAAGCTGATCCTGGTATGCAGGATCTGATCCCAGCATGTGGGGATAGGCAGGGGTGGTGCAGAGCCCCCAAGCCGGATCCTGGTGTTCAGTGCCCGATCCTGCCATGTGGAGGGGATGCAGAGCCCCAGGGCCTGATCTTGGTGAATGTTGCTTAATTTGGTCCATTGGCCAGCCCCATGACAAATCCAGCGGGGGAGGCAGCCCAGTCTACGGCGGGTGGGGGGTGGACGGGGACTGTTAAATATCCCTTCCTCCCCTCAAACTTACTGCTGGCTGCAAGTATGGACTACAAATCCCAGAGGCACCTGGAAGCAGAAAGAGGAAGTGATAAGCAACCCTGCAGAGTCCTGCTGCTGTAATTCTGGACTGCAAATTCCAGAGACCTTGGGGATAGCAGGAAGAGGAAGTGAACACACAGCCAGGGAGCTCTGTTATAGTGCCCCCTGGCTTCTGGCCTGAGCCATTGCAGGCATGTGGCTGCATTTCCTGAATCAAAGGTAAATGTTTCTTCACTTCTATTTCAATTTAATGTGTGCAGCTTAGACTAACCTGCAAAGACTGAACTGATTTGGCCTGGGGTTTTTTGACTGTCTGTACCTAGTCTTTGCTGTTAGTCTAACCTGCCTAGATTGAACCAATTTGCAAGTTAATAGACATTCCCCCTTGACTCTAGAAATGCAGGCACATGCCTGCAGTGGTTTGGGCCAGAATCTGGGGGATGTTAGAACATGCTTTTGGCTGCAGGGAAGCTGTGCTCAGGGGTGGGGGTGGCCAGCCTGAGCAGTAGCTTCAAGTAAATTGCAACTGTGGACTACAAATCCCAGAGGTACCTGGAAGCAGGAAGAGGAAGTGATGAGCAACCCTGCAGAGTCCTCCTGCCTCCCTGTCCCACCAGCACAGATCCGAGCTGGGCTCTGTCTGGCGCTCCACCCTGACTGCTGCAGGGGTGGGGGGCATGGCTACACACCAGCCGGGATGGCCCCTGGGGCAAAAGGGGAAGGAAGGGAGTTTATTCCTCACTCCGCCCCCAGAGGACTGCAGCTGGGTTCTCCAGCCCCAACCGCCACCTCCGCTAATTGCTCCCTGTGCAGGATGTGTGGCAGAATAAGCCCCCTCCACCAGATGCCAGGGGTGGGGGAAATAACCCCGCTCCATGCCCCTTCACCTAGGGGGACCATGCCGGCTGGTCTCTGGCCATGCACCCACCCCTGCCACTGGAGCAGCGAGGCAGCAGGTACTATGATGGGGGCAGCAGCCTCTGTCATGGTTTCCCAGGAGCACAAGCCTCTTCCTGGTAGGGAGTGCTGCGCTGCAGGCAGAGCTGCTACAGACTTGGCGGGATGTGTGGCAGCACTGGGGCTCCGAGGGGTGGGCCTAAGCCCCCCAA
>NW_005841882.1:2986348-2992072 GCF_000455745.1 Alligator sinensis | reverse complement strand
CCCCCTCCCCTCTCCCCCCCCCACTGGGAAGAGGCTTGTACTCCTGGGAAACCATGACAGGGGCTGCTGCCCCATGAGGGTCACTCCCCCCGTCGCCGCTTCAGCACGGCCCTCTTAGGTGACTGAGGTAGGAAGGGGTCTTATTCCACCATGCAGGGATCTATGAGCAGAGGCGGTGGTCGGGGCTGGAAGACCCCGGCTGTGGTCCCCTGGGGATGGAGGGTGGAATAAACCTTCTTCCTGCCCCCTTTGCCTCAGAGGGCCATAGTGGCCAGCATCTGGCCACACCCCCACCCCTACTGCATTCAACCAGATTTATTTCAAACTGGTTTCAGTCATTTTGAAACTGGTTTATGTGCACTGAACTTATGGTCTGTTACAAGTTTAAACCAGTTTCTGCTTACTTAAACTGGTTTATGTGTAGGTTCTGTCCCTAGCCATATTCACTTACATGTTGCAATACATATTCTATGCTGCCACTGGGCTGCTTGACAGTCAAGTTTTTATGAAGAAAGCTAACTAAACTGAACATATTGCTTCCCAAAAGACTATATCATAATGTGGGAATTGTCATTTTCATCTGTACGTACATAGGGAGAGATCATTAGCAATGTAAGACCTGTAAACAGTTCTGTTCAAGAGGACCCCTGCAAGGCTCTGCAGAAGTACAAGATTCTTGCTTGTCGATCCAACTGAAGAATCAGAGACCTCTGATGAGGTGTGGTAACAGCTACATTAAAGAAACTTGGCAACGTTTCTTGAAATATATATTTCTTAACTCACATACCAGCATTATTCAAGGTGTGTTGTACAAATTGATTCCCTTAAGAATTCCCTTTTCTCACCCACCTCCAGAAATGTCAGTACAATTTGGTTGATTTTCTAATTAGAAGGAACCAAATTCTGTCTTAATTCCCACCTGAACAGCCCCCTAGGATTTCATTGGAATGACATGAGTGCAACTGAGGAGACCATATAACCTAGTTCAGATTTCCCCCCTCCCTCTTATTCTCAAAAATGGCATCCTTTTTTAAAGGAGTAAACTTATTTTCCTTGTATGACTCTGGGTGCTTTTTTTGCTATGCATGAGAGACTGCTGTAGCAATGATGCGTGAGTCAGCCATAATAAGAGATGTTTCAACCTTGAAGAAGAACTATAAAATATATTTCAACCTAAAAACGAAGACAATTTTTTTTTCACATAATGATCACTGAAAAGACAGCCCCTCCACAAGAAATCTTAGCCTGAACAGTGGCAAGTTGCAGTCCTTTCATTTAACTCTTAATTATTCATTTACCCTATATTATGTTAGCAAAAGATACTTTCCATAGCAGCCTTGCCTAATGTGAAGTGACTAGTAATATACAGCAATTTCTCTTCTTAAAGCAACACATACCTTTACACAAATCACAGGCTGTGTGGGCTTGACATTGTTTTAAAGGTCATCTCTATTTTCCACTGAACATATTTTCCTGCTTATTTCATAATCACCGTTTTGGACAACAACATGTAAAACATTCCCACGTCATAGTCAATAAACAATTTTTCTAATTAAAAAGGTGAGGAAGGTTTATATTTGGGGAGGAGGGAAATAATGGATACAAGACACAGCTGTTGACATTTGGATTCTACTTTGTGAGTGTAATACAATACTAACTGCTCGAGCATAAATTCCATGGGTCAACACTCCTCTAGGCAACTGCTTTCCTCATGCCCATATTTTAATTTTGTTTGGACCTCAGGACACTCTATAAGCCTTGTCAGTGGACAGCTGGATTATTATATCAGCAATTAAAAAAAAATTGCAGTTTCTCTCTTGCCTAATTCTAGTTCTTGTGTGGTTCTCAAGAATCCTCTCCCAGCATTTCTTGAGCTTTCAAGTCCATCCCTTCCTTCATTTTTAGATGAGCTGTGAATGTAAGCCTGGATCCAGTGAAGTACTGAAGTGCATAGGCAGTCCCATTGATATAAAAAGGGGTTTGAGAGGCATTGTCATAAACGCTAATGTCAAGACAACAGACTTATATTTGTGAATTATTAGAGTGAGCAAAACTGTCACATCCCATCTTTAGTTAAAATCAGGAGATGCTATACTGCGGCACAGCTGTACCCAGCTTTGAAAGCTGCTCATGTTCTAGTGGTAGAGGAAGTCTATAACTGAGGAAGTTAAATGTTTGGGCCTCGTGAGGGAAATTAATAACTTCTTGCAGTAACAACTGCAGCTAATCAATCCCTAACGCAGTACTGCTCTGCCACTGTCTTGAAGTACAGTGATAACATGGGCACTAGGCCTGGAGTCCAACAAAGTCCTAGAGTGCACATGCTTAAGTGCCTTTGTCTGTGTTTTTCAACCCTGGAAGCTGTACTTTCTGCAGATCTTTGTGACTTTTAAGAGAGGCTCAATCAAGTCCCTTTACAAAGGCCCTGATCTGCTGCTGCTGGTCACTGGTTGGCCCCTGACTTCATCTGGACTCAGTTGCAGACATAAGCCTTACTTATTTGTATTCAAGTTATTATTAAAAGCAAGGAAGCCTACTAGATTTTTGATATTCTATAAATGGTTCAGTTTTTACTGATCCCTTAATGGAAATGACGCAGACAGCAAAGAAAGTGAGCAGATTGCCAGACCATATGCTGAGCATAAACTCACCAAATGCACCATTTCCCCCTGAGATATGCTCTGGTGTGATATTCCTCTTTGCTCAGGTATAAACTATTTTTATCTAAAGGGACCAGGTTATTTTTCCTTTCCTTGAGGCAGTAATTCCTCAAGTTTATAAAGCTGTTATGTCTCAATGGGGTATCAAGTAGAGAGGCATGTGAACTATTTAGGGATTTTCCGCTGCTACTTATACCTACCTATTTCCTACCAAGCTCTTTAATTTTCCTCTAGCATAACAGGCTTTCCATTCCCCTATCATTCCTTCTCTGTACTCAATCCATCCATCTCAAACTTGGGTGACCAGAACTGCACATAGCAGGGATGCTTAAACCCTGGGCCACTGGCCACATCTGGCCCCCAGCCACTCCCATGCTGCCAAATTTCTGGACCCATGGGGATGCCCACAGGCTAGATAGTGAGACCCTATGCACTAGATGTAGTGTGCAGGGTGTGGTGTGCTGGGCTCATTCCTGGAACATTAGGCAGGTAGGGGCAGTGCAGAGTCCTAGAAGCTGATCCTGGTATGCAGGATCTGATCCCAGCATGTGGGGATAGGCAGGGGTGGTGCAGAGCCCCCAAGCCGGATCCTGGTGTTCAGTGCCCGATCCTGCCATGTGGAGGGGATGCAGAGCCCCAGGGCCTGATCTTGGTGAATGTTGCTTAATTTGGTCCATTGGCCAGCCCCATGCCACTCATCTGGCCTGCAGGGCCAAAAGTTTGAGCACCACTGGTATATAGTATTCCAGAAGTATAACACTTTGCCTGACACCTGCTAGGATTGCATTTGCTATATTCATGGCCATATCACATTGATGGTTTACCATTGCTGTTTGATCAACCAAAATACCCATGTTTTTCACTTCCTTTGTCATTTCCTACTGATGAGTTCCTGGATTATAGCATAAATTCTTGTTATTATAGCTTCCAAGTGCATGGCAATTTATACTACTAAGTATCATCCCATTTTTCTTACTCTAGTCTGCAGTGGCTGCGTCTACATGAGACAGAGACTGCCCAGTAGCTTGTTACTACTGCACAGCTGTGTTACATGGCATGAAGCACAAAGCCACATCACCTAAAAGCCATTTGGTCATGCCACTGCATGGTAACTCCAGTTACTGAGCAGTCATTTAGTACATGTGTATGCAAGTACTAAATGACTGCGCAGTAACGACTGTGCAGTTAGTGTCTTGTGTAGATGCGGCCAGTATCATTTCTTTTTTCCCATGTGATATACTGATCCTCCTTTACAGTCACAGTGTGTCATCAGCAAATATTATTAGCATGAACTTATTTTTTGCATTAGTTATTAATGAAAATATTAAGCATGGTGTAGGCCTCAAGACTGATCCTGAGGAAATCCATCCTTCCCCTTTCAACACTGCCCTCTCCTTATCAGTGTGTTAGCATGTTCCTTACTCATTTTACACTTCTTCTTGTACTAATTATCACCATCTTCTGCAGCTGAATTGATAATATTCCAAGTGGCATCATAACACGTCATTTACTTAGGTCCAGCGAGATTAGATCTTTTGCATTTCTTTTGTCTATGTAAAATCTGATGATATATTAACTAATACATTAAAAGTTTATAATTGGGTGAAACAATTTATTTTCATTACACACTGTTTTAATTACCAGCTGCATTAAAATTATTTAATTAATTCTTCCAAAGATCTTTATAAAACACATTTAATAAGATGTTTAGGACTGATCATTCTCACTTCTAAGCCATCATTAAAACTCCCACTTGAAAAGAATTGTGAGTTGGCCTGATATTTGTATATGAACCTACAAGCCTATTAACAATGTGAAACAAAGGTTAAAAAAATCACACTCACTGTGACTATGATTCTGACTTCCATGGAAGCTGACATCATCTTATTCATTTGTGAACTTCTACTTATGTTAAATTATTTCCTACATTTCAATAAGAAATTGTTCATGTTTTGCTGAGGACATTAGACAAATGCATTTCACCTTTAACTTAAGTAATGCCTGTCATGTTGTCCTTTGTTTGCAGATTTTAAATGTTTTCTGCAGGGTTACTTGTGATCATATTAAATGACTTCTTCAGCTCTGTGCAGCCCTAATAAATATTTGACGTTGTTTGACATAAATGCTTTGCAAGGCACAAAAGACAACACTTCCTACAGTTTCACTCCATAGTCTTCTAGGATAGAGACTGGACAACCCACACAGGAGTCAGGAGAAGGATAACATACTCTAACTGCAGTTTAATTTTCCAAGAGAATATTTGTTTGACAATGACAATATATTTTTACTTCCAGAACATTTAAGGAATGTTTATAACTGTGAGATGACAGATGTTTCTGTCCAACCAGAAGTCACTGCTGCCTCTGTGGGTGGCAGCTGCCCTGGGTACCAGGCTGCATTGCTATGCTGCTGTTTCACAGAGCTGTATTACCAGAGAGCAAGACTGAGCCTGTTCACACTCAGCTATCTAAGTGTGATCTTACTCTACTCTACTTCTGTCTCTGAAAACTTGTCAGTACAGAAGGTGGGCAGGTCCTCCTCCTTGAAGCTTTTTGTCTTCACCTTAAGGTAATGATTCTCAACCAGGGTTGCCATTCAAAGTTAGCTCTGTTAGGTTTGAAAATATGTTTCACCTAGAGATTTCAAACAGGAATCCATAGTGTTAAAAAAGTATGACCTGTTGTGGTCTTTCTGAGTTCTTTGCAACAGAAGAATTGCTTTAGTATTTTTTGCAGTCAAAAATAAGAGTCAAAACTAGGAGCTGGCATTTTCTGAGGGTGCCTCGAGTCTACAAAGGGGTGCTTCAAGCTTGAAAAGTTTGAGAACCCCTGGGTTAGGGTTTATGTAAAGAAGAGGAAAGAGGAGAGCTACTTACTGATGGCCACAGGGAACCAGCAAAGGAGAGACAAGTGCCCGAGTGTAACAGGGGGCCTTCCTGGGGCTAGATCACGAGGTAGCCTGCTCACGTGCCTAGGGCAGTCTGCCCTGACTCACCTGCCACGACTTGAATGTTATCATATTATATTCAATGGGAGGCTGCCCATTCGATACCCTGATGCCAGGA
>NW_005841882.1:2972697-2986328 GCF_000455745.1 Alligator sinensis | reverse complement strand
ACACCATGGCCCATGCCTTGCAGATGGTGTCCAGATTGGTATTGCTCCCCAGTCTGAGGCCAGAGCAAATTTAGTCCTTTGTTGACCTCTTCCACACACTCGCTCACGCTGTCCTCTCTCACAGAGGCCTCTTGCACTCCACCCCCTCTCACAGGGGCCTCTAGCATACTGTCCATTACTGGGCCACTTCCTACTTCCCTTGCTCCCCTTGAGTGACCCCTTTGGGCTGCCGGGCTTTGCTACTCACTCTCTGGCACTACTATGCAGCAACTTCAGATCCTGCAAGTTCACCTACCCTATATGATGTCACCTTGTGCTGACGGTGGGCTGCTTTTGCCCCTAGCTTCCCACTGGGCAACTAGTTTCCTGTTCTCATGCTTGGGGTTGGCCCACATACTGTTCTTCAAGCCACCCTCTGCAGCCCTATTCAGTACTCCCCTGGTGCAGCCCTTCAAGCTGCCTTCTGCAGTCCTACTCTGCACCCCACTAGCACAGTCCTTCAGGTGCCCCAAATTACACCCTACTCTGTGTAGGCAGTCACCACAACACTACTCTCTGTCTGGGGCCTCTGGGATCTCACGCTGCTGCTGGACTCAGGTGCCTCTCTTCTAACATGCCTGGCCCATACTGCTCTCAACAATTACCCACCGGATGGGATGGTGGGGCCTGGGGTTAAGGTGCCCCTACCCACTTTTCACTGGGGAGGTAACTGGTCTGGTATTTCTTGGTGGCTGTCCTTCCCCAGACAGTCCTGCCAGACCCCCTTCTCTGGCAGGGTGCAGTTTCAGGTCATGCCCAGGACCAGGAGCCTCCTGCCATCCCCATAGCTCCTGCCCTTGCCTCCAAGATGTGCTTTGAGCAGTAGCTCAGCCAGGTTATGTTACTCCCTCAGCAGCTGGCAGCAAACTGCTGCCCCAGCTTGTGTGAACTGAGTCCTACAATGCCCATTCTAATCATCATCATCGTCGGCAGTCCCTTGGAGTTGAGCATGGGTCCTCAGGCGACTGAGGAGCCCGATTCTGGATGCACACATCCTTTGGCAATGGGGACCCAGGTATTCGCAGCCCAGGGTTGGTCTCATTCTCCTTCCTCTGCCATCGCTATTCCACCTCTGTATTGAGTCGTTGGGCCTTGAAGTGGTGAGTACCTTGGTGGACCAGGTGGCACCAAACTGAATGGTCAGCAGGTTGCTTCTCCTAGCTGTTGGTGTTGATGCCTCCATGCTTGAGGGCAACCTTGAGTGTGTCTTTGTACCACTTCCTTTGGCCACCCTTTGAACATTGGCCAATGGAGAGCTGGAAAAAGAGAATCTGGTGAGGGACGCTGGTGAGGGAGAATCTGGTGGTCCAGGTTTCACTGCAGTAGAGGAGGGTGGTCAGCATGACAGCCTTGTAAACCAGGACCTTTGTCGACTTCTGAAGGTCTCTATTTTCGAAGACATGTTGTTGCAGCTTGAAGAAGGTGGCACTGGCGCAGCTGACCCAGTGCTGGACTTCTTCATCGATGGTAGCCCATTGAGGGAGGTGGCTGCTGAGATACAGAAAGTGCTCCACATCCTCTAGAGCCTCCCCGTCTATGTAGATAGCACGTTGGATGTTCAGCTGGCCCAGGGAGGGTTGGTGGAGAACCTTCATCTTGGTGATGTTCAAGGACAGGCCAAGTCTCTTTTACAAAGCGTTGAAGAGATCTAAGGCCACCTGTACATCCTGTGCAGAGTGAGTCATCATGCAGAAATTGCCCACAAACTGAAGGCCATGGATGTCCTCGGTGGTGAGTTTCGTTTTTGCCCAGAAGCACCTAAGATTGAAAAGCTTCCCGTCCAGTTGATACTGATGCCAGATGGTAGATCATCTCAGGAGAGGTGAATGATGATGGTCAGGTAGATGGTGAACAAGGTGCGGGTGATCATGCAACCTTGTTTGACCCCGGTTTGGATGTGGAAGGCATTGGTTTCAGATCTCCTACTCAGGACAGTGGCAGTCATATGATCATGCAGGAGCCTTCGCATGGTGACAAACTTCAGTGGGCAGCCAAGGCATTGGAGGATGGTCCACAGAGCTTCATAATTTAAGGAATTGAATGCCTTGGTCAGGTCAATGAAGGCGAGGAACAGTTCTTGATTTCATTTCTGACATTTTTCTTGGCTCTGCCCAGCAACAAAAACCATGTCCACAGTGTCCCGGGATGGTTGGAAGCTGCACTGGATTTCTGGAAGGATCTTTTCAGAGATGGGACAAAGGTGATTCAGGAGCATGCAGGCCAGGATCTTACCTACAATGGACAGGAGAGCAATCCCCCTGTAGTTCCCACAGTCAGATTTGTCCCCTTCTTGTAGATGGTCACGATGGTTGTATTCTTGAGATTCCCAGGGATGTCCTCTTCATCCCAAAGGTGGAGGATAAGCTGATGGAGTCATGAAGTGAGCCAGAAACCACAAGCATGGCAGACCTCTGTGGGTATACTATGTGGCCCGCAGGCTTTGTTGGTTTTCAACTGTTGGATGGCCTGCTTCAGCTCTCCGATGGTTGGTGGATTGCCAGGGGAATCCACCACAGGGCATTGCTGGATGGCTTGGAGGGTCTCCTCTGATACAGTGGATTCCCTGTTAAGGAGGAGTTCAAAATGCTCCTTTCAATGCAGATGGATGGTGTCGTCATCCTTGAGGAGCCGGGAGCCATCCTGTGATCAGAAGGGGTTTTGTCCAATGGAGCGGTGTCCATAGGTTGTCTTGGTAGCCTGGAAGAAATTACATACATTGTGCGGGTCAGTGTAGCCCTGCATCACATGTGCCTTCTCCACCCACCAGTTGTTCTTCATGGCATGGATACGTTGCTGGACCTCAGCCTTCAGCTGGTGGTATGCTGCCATCTTTCACTGAGTTCATGGATGGCTTTGCCAGGCAATGAAGGCTGCATGCTTCCGTTTGAGGAGATTGTGGATCACTGACGTTGAACCAGTCCTGGTTCTGTCTTGATGCGAACCCAGCGGTCTGGGTATAGGCGTCTTGGGCAGCAGACTTGAATTGCTCCCAGTGTGCCTGGAAGGAGATGTCATAAGTAGTAGGGACTTGCTCCAGTGCACTATACAACTGGGCATGGAACTCTTCCTGCTGTCCAGGGTCCTTCAGAGCTGTGACTTTCAGCCATCTCTGGGCAGCCTTCTGGGTCTTTTGGTGTCTTGGCACCAGGTGGATGTTCATCACTGAGCGTACAAGTCAGTGGCCTGTCCAGCAGTCCTCAGATCCCTTCATGGAACCTTGTGACAAGCACTGCCCTCAGGTCTCTACCTTGGACGATGATGTAGTCCAAGAGTTGCCAGTGCTATGACCTCAGATACCTCCATGTGGTCTTGAGCCGGTCTTCCTGGTGGAAGATGGTGTTTGTCACGATCAGGCTGTGTTGGGAGCATTTGGTCAAGAGCAGGATACCGTTGGCATTGGTCTTCCCTACAATTCTGCTCCAGATTTCATGGTCATGTCCAACCTGGGTGTTGAAGTCACCCAGGAGAATGACCTTGTCATCCCTGGGGATGGAGGCAAGGGCATTGTCAAGATTGGAGTAGAACCTTTCCTTGAGTTCCTCACCAGAATCCAGAGTTAGAACATATGCATAGTGGTGCATTGGTTTTGGCTGAGGTACAGGTACATCAGCCTTTCATTGACACCCAAAGGGAGTTTGGGGAGCATGTCAGCAATCTTGTTCCTGATGGCGAAACCAACTCTGTGGATACGGGGGTTGTGGGCTGGTTTCCCTTTCCAGAAGGTGTACCCTTCACTGACCTCCTTCAACTGTCCCTCCCTGGCTGAGTTTTGCTGAAAGCAGTGATGTCGATGCTGTGCCTCACTAGCTCCCAAGCCATGATGGCAGCTTGTCTTTCCAGGATATCTCTCTTTGGGTTGTCAGTGAGTGTTTTCACATTTCAAGTTCTGAAGTTTAGCTTTTTCTTATTTTGACTGTAGGAATGGTGATCCTGCTGGGTGTGGTTTCCCAGCCAGGAGAGATGGAACAGTCTATTTTTGTGGCACCTTTTCTAGCCCCCTCCCCCCATGGTGAGCAGAGGGTATCCTAAAAAGGACTGCCCAGTTGCAGATGCAGCTGCTGAAGGACACTCCTGTCTTGACACAGGTGCCCGATGACCATCATGCATCCGCTGCCTGTGTGAAGATTCTTGGCTGGGGGCCTCCAGGTATTACAGCCCTGCTCCTGTCACCAATCCTCCATCGCCATAGTGCTTTTGGATGTGATGGAAGCCTGCACATGGCATGTTTAGTGTGGGGACTCCGGAGCGCAGTCGGGCCCACACAGTCTTGGCAGTTGGTGGCCAGGTTCAGTGGTGAACCATGACGACTGGGGCCACTTCTCTGTTGCAGCCTTCTTCCACCTTCATAGCCATTGGGGCCTCAGATTTCCTCCACCTGCTCTGCTGTTGAGGACTTCTTGGATCATTGTCTGGAACTGCCCTGTTGACCTTGCCATCATGGGTGGCCCTACCAGGAGCGTGAGCTCCAGAAGGCATTGCTCTTGGGGTCATTGGAACACTCAAGCCTCTCATGACAAGGTGATGATCTTTCACCCAGCCCTTAAAGTGGCAGGTACCCAAAGGTGCGCTGCTACACCCAGTCGGTTTGTTGGTTTAGATTAGTTTGGTTTGTTGTTATTGTTAGAGGGCTTAACCTTCAAGGAGAGGGAACATACAAAAGGCCCTCTCCTGACCAACCACAGGACTGACCTGAGACTGAAGAAGTCCAGTAGTCTGTGCCAATTTAGTTCCATTAAGATGGTTGTATAGATGCACACAAGCCTGTGAAAGAAAAGAAGAGATGCCAGTTAAGATTGAAAAAAGAGAAATGGCAGCATAACATTGGTGCTAGGCCAGGGTGTAGGGGAGGTCAGAGCCCCAGAAGAGACCTACTTTGAGTGATCATCATCCGGTGACGATGACAATTACCACCTTCCAATTGTTATCATTCTAAAATATCAAGACACAGGAGGCGAGAGTCTACCTCTACAGAAAACCAGGCAAGTGATTGCATGACCAAAGGTCAGGTTTGGGAAGGTACCAGGTAGCTGTACCTGTAACTTTAACCGGGCCAAGCCCTGACAGTGTATTACAAAAGTAGGAGTAAGAACAGTTTTTCAGGAACTCGAGCAAGCTGGATGCCTAAGTACTCCTTAGATGCCTAATAGATGAAAGGTAATCTGGCCCTGAGGGTACGTCTGAACTAGCCAGCTCAGGTATTACTACATGCTACTATGCTATGCCATGTAGCTATAACCTCAGAAGACCAGTTTGGATACCTGTGAGATGAAGAGTTCTATATAAATCGAAAAGAATATAATTTCCTCCTAGAAAGTACACAGGTTGATGAGTTTAGTAGTAGGGACCACATAAGCTTTATTACAGTCCATTTCCTCAATCTTTCTTTGCTGTGATCCTTCCTCCTTCCAGACATATTTTTTGAATGGTGGAGAGATTTGGGATTTTTATGACAATATTTACAGGATCATATTACCTCTGTCTCTTTTTTGATCTGTGGTATTTCCAACCTGGACAGTATTGAAAAGACTTGGTTGTTTTCAGCCATGATGATTAAGTAGAAGACTGTACAGCATAAGAACAAGTTGAAAATGAACAACTACTAACAAACTTCTATGTAAAAAACAGTGCTTTTTTTGGGAAAGATGTGTTTGGGATAAATCAGTGACTGTATAAAAACATATTTTTGGTGACTGAAGGCCTTGTTACATGTTGCACTTTTAGCTGCTCAAATGTTGATCAGTGTTAGTGCTAGCTTGAGGTTTGAGCAGTCACACCTTAAGGCTAAAAACCTTTTCCAGCCGTCCTCCACCTGCACAGCTGTGTCTTGACACTAGAGGGCTGGCAAGCAGGGGCCTGCATAGGGGTGAGTTGCCACTACAGGGCTGGTGAGCTACAAAAGGCTTTTATCCTTGCTCTAGATTGTGGGGTGAGAGAGATGGGTTGGGGGAGGTGGGAACATGAAGCTGGGAGGTGAAGAGTTAATGGGATGGGGTTGGGTAATGAAATGGGAGGTGGAAAGGAAATGGGGGTAGGGGCAAGGTGCTGAAATGAAAGAAGTCAGGCACTGAAGGTTAAAATAAAAAGCAGTAAAAAAAAGAAAAATAATGTAAAAAGAAATAAAGAGGAAGTAAATTAAAGAAGGTATCATGTTTAAATAAATTGGGAATTTGATGTGGGGGTGGCTGGGAGGTTGGAGTGGTGAGGGAAAGCGTTTTTGGGGGAGCTACTGCCTCTGCCCCAGGAAGGAAGCCCTAGCTCATGGGGACCTGATCCAGCCCTCTACCTTGTTCTTCCCCCACTGGGTGTTTGCACAGGGTTGTGCCCCTAGGGGTGGGAAGGTCACACCCCGGGGGGTGGAAAGGGCAGTAGAATTCAGGGGGTGGAAAGCCTGTTGACACAGAAGAGGAGGCTAGGGAAGAGGACATTGCTTCCTGGGATACTAGAGGACTGCAACTTGGATGGCTCATTTGTGGGGAGTGGCTACTCGTTAATGGAGCATGAGCTAGATAATGTAGATAAGAGATAAACCTGTCCCGGAATGTCATATCTTTAAGCTGGCTACAGTGTACTTAAAACTAATTTCTGGTTTTAATATGTGGACAATATAGGGCTTAAGAGATCCAGGAGCCTAAAAGTAATGCATAGCAAAGCTCTAAGATAGATGGATGGGGCTGGACTAAGAGTAAGAATGCTCTAGTCCAGTGATGCTCAACCTTTTTGGCTGGCAAGCTGCATGGGCAGTGCCCAGTCTGTCCCCAGGCAAGATCTGGGCAGCGGTCCAGACGTAGTGTCTGGGGTGATCACAGAAGGATCCCATCTGGCCCTGTGGAGGGGAGGGTGACCCCAAACTGGGCCCATGGAGGTGGGGAAGGGTGCTTGACCCCCCACAACCCAGCCCTGCAGGGAAGGAGTGGGTGTGGCCTGGCCCCAATCCAGCCATGGAGGGAGGGGGTGTGGCCCAGTCCCAACCCACTGCACAGGGCTGGGAGTTTGGGACTTTGGCAGTGAGGAAGGGTGGCTATATTAATTGCCACTGTTCCCCTACCACCACATTTCCCAACCTATGGGGAGCTCATGAGACAGCAATCAGGACAATAAAACGCTGAGAGTCGGGGATGCGTTCTTTCCATTCTACTTAAACTTTATGAAGTTTTTCAGGTTTCATGTGTTATTGAAAAAGAAGGAAGAGATTGGTTGTAACACTCTGAACAGAAACCTGCCTTATTTGGGGTCCAAAGTAATTTCATAGCCACAGGGCTTGATGCTGCTGTCATTCTCATCAGTATAAAAAAAGAGACTAAATTCAAGGAACATGGGAGTGGATTTTGGATCAGAAATTTCTAAGTAGGAAATAACTATTTTGAACATCTGGAATTACTGAGGACTTTGGGCCACACCATCTTTGTAAAATTTATGGGTGGGTAATATATTCCATTTCAAAATTCATGAACATTAGGTAGGAACCATGGTACAATCTCACTCTTATGAGCTGCAGAATTAGCCCATGTGAGAAAGCAGGATACATGGATTTCTAATCCAAGAATATATGTGAGCTCATAGGCCCAGATCTTTGGGGAAGCAGGAACCAAATTCAGAGAAGAAGCAGGTTGAGAAGACCTGTACATTGGTGCTTCTGGTTTCCCCAGTGAGCATGTTACAACAACTTAGACTTCAGAGTTTCATAGATGTTAGGAGCTGGAAGGGACCTTACAGATCATCAGGTCCAGCCCTCCTGTACTTGGGCAAGAAAGACTGCTGGGGTCAGATGACTCCAGTAAGATGGGTGTCAAGATGCTTTTTGAAGATCCCTAGGGTGGGTCACTGTACCACCTCTTGGGGGGTGAGGGCTGTTCTAAACCCCCGGCACCTAACTTGTAAAGAAGTTTTTCCTAGTGCCCAGTCTGAAGCGATCTTCAATCAGTTTGTGCCATTATTTCTTGTTCCCCGCTGGGGGACCTTGATGACCAGATGCTCCCCCAGGCTCTGATGTATGCCCTGAATATATTTATAGGCTTCCACCAAGTCCCCTCTGAGTCTCTTTTCCAGGCTGAACAGTCCCAAGTCTTTCAGCCTTGATTTGGGCTAATTCACAATTTCTTTGGCTTTCTTTCTTAGACTTCCTTAGACTGATTTCCCTTGTGCCCAACATATAACTTAAATATTAATAATGCTGTGGGAGGAAGGAAAAGGGTTACTCATGTGGTTTGGCCAAATTCTTTGATGTAATGAAGTTATCAGCGTGTAGGATAATACTCCCTCAGAGCACAGTTAGGACACACACCTGTGTAACCACCTGTTTTCTGCCCACACAACTTTCACCAGTGGCACCATTACTGGAACAGAAATGATGGTGCCTTATCTACCCGGTTTTGCTAGCAGACACTCAACATTAGAGGAATGTGGATGCAGAAGGCAAGAGTACTAAGTCCACATGGTTACATAAGTTAACTATAGATATAGCTTGAGAATTGCAGCATCAACCATGTTTCACAGGTATTAAGAAACTATAGACCACAAAGATGAGACTCATGGGAGGAAGAGATGAAACTTTCTTGTCAGCTGGCTTAGGGTGGTGGAATTACTGCCACTGGAAAACCGAACAAGAACAAAACTCACCATATTCACAACATGGTGTAAAACTCCATTTCAGTCTCGCTTCTCTCAACAACAACATTAAAAATGATCATAAGTATCCCAAAAGAGAGGCGATACCCTTGTTTGTGAAACTTTAACATTTATAAGGTCCTCAGATATCCTGGTGATGAGTGAGGTATAATTACCCACCCAGCTTTGATAGATCTATGACAGTTATGTGTATGACTTTTGTTTTCCTCTCCAGGAAGTTGATATTGCTTGTATATGTTGTGTAGAGTCATACTAGAGACCTACAAACTCAAAGCATTTCTCCTCTCATGGAGTCATAGAGTAGGTTGGGGGAAGGGAAAGTATTTTTTCCCTTCCTTGTTTTGTAGTTTAGGATAATCTAGCAATAATAATAATTAATAATACTGCAGTGTTATGGTTCTCAAGAACAGGAAACATTAAAGTCAGAGCATACTTAGAGAAAACAAAAGGTTAAATGAAGGCTTATGCCTGTTTTAAAATGCTTGTAAATGTAAAAACTATTCATTTTTTTCTTGGGCTTTTACACTGCTGATATAGAAAGAATAGTCATCAGTCATTTTAAGCTGCTGCTCTCATATGCAGGAACCAATAAAACATTTTAGGTCGAACACATACATGTTATGTTTAGAACAACCACCCACTATGTACCATATGCTGTCACACTCCTTAACAGAATGAAAAATAATGCTTTTCCCCGTTTGTTTTTAAGGTATTTCTCTGAATACCTATTGGACCTTACTTAATGCATTTTTAATTTACAAAAAAAGCTGCTTTTTTCTTTTTAAATGAACTGGGGTGCAAGCATTCAGTGTTCCATTATCACAGTATTGTGACCCTTCAAACATTATAATAATTTACTTCATGAAGAAAATTAAAAATATATTTCACAGAAATACATGACTGGGCTAAAATATATAGCAAACTACCTCTTTAAGGCGTTCCTAAAAAAGGAACTGAGCACTTACAGCCCAATCCAGTAAAGCATTTAAATCAGTAGTTTGCTACCTCTTTAGCCTCAAGGTACCTTTTGTTAGCCACAGGGCAGTCCTTATTAGACTCAAAGGACACATCCACACATGCAGGCATGTGTGCTTGCAGCAGCTCAAATAGGAGTGGCACAAATTTGTGCCGGAGATTTGTGCCTCAGCACATGTGCCTGAACATGCACTTCGGTGTGGGGCACGTTGTGTCACTTGGGGCAAACTGACCTTGTGCTGCTCCTTCCAGATCTGCAGCCAGGGGGAGCAAGAGCAGTGGGAAGAGCTCCTCTTCAGCTTCCTCCACAGCTGGGGGTGGGAAGGGTAAGGGCCCCACCCCCAAGCCTAGACCACTGGCCAGCACACCCACACTAGCCTACCTACACCCACTCAGTCTGTCCCTGGCCCTAGCCCCAGCCCCACCAAGGTGGCCCCCCCAGCAGGGGAACTGCAGCTATGCACAGGCAGCTGTGGGGTAACCCAAAGGCACAGGGCCTGGACCCTCCCCCATAGGCCCTTCTAGCTTGGATGGCAGGGCCCCCTTTCTGGCACTCACTTGCAGGCATGGGGTGAAAGGCCAACTGCCCAAGTGGGAGAACCTGTACTTTGAGACCTGGGTACAGGCCCTGGCTCGGGTAGTGGGGCCCTCAAATCATGTTGGCCTCCCACTTTCATGGCAAGAGGGTCTTTTTCCTTGCCTCGGAGGCTGCTGCACAGAAGGCAGTGGAGAGGGGGCTCATGGTGGAGGGCAAGTATGTTCCCCTCGAGTCCCTAGAAGAGCTGAGGACCACCCTCAGCTCCTATCCTATCCCTAATTAGGCCCTGCTACCCCAGCTCCAAGCCCTGGGGAGAGTTATCTCCCCGGTGGTGGCCCTGTCACTGGGGTGCCAAGACCCTGGCCTCTGCCATGTGTGCTCCTTCTGTCATCAGGTTATGATCCAGCTGGAGGCAGGAGCACAGCTGGAGGCTGATGGGGGCCTAGTGATTCCTTTTCAGGAGACCCTGGTGAGGGTTTTCTATACATTGGGGAACCTGCCCTCTACCCTCAGGCTCCCCTGGCACACCAGCCACATTATCCAACCCCCCTGTGAGCTCAGGGGACCCCACCCCCAAACCAAGTTTGGTGGGGTCCCGGGGAGGGCAGCAGCAGCCAAGGGGAGAAAGGGAGTGGGGCTCCCCTGCCCCTAGTCATGCCCCTGCTGTAGCTGCCCCACCCCCCAACACTCACCTTCTCCTACTGGAGCCTTTCCACCTGAGGACCACCCTATGGCAGAGTGGGTGCAGATCCCTCTGGGTGCAAAGCCAAAAGGAAGGCCCAGGCACAACTGGAGCCCTCTGACATGGAGGACTCCTGCCCCCCCGCAAGCCCATTACATGGTGGGAAGGAGTGGCCCAGCTTCCAGGGGCCTCCCTGGCTGCACCTGACACCTTATCCCCAGGAAAGATCAAATGAGTGATCCCCGTGGAGGCGGTTTCAGGGCTGCTGGACAGTCCCAAGCAGGAGCCCATGGAGGAGGCTCCTCACTCCACTGGCAAGGGCCTATCCCCCAAGATCATGGATGTTGAAGGCAGAGGCTGACCCAATGGAAGGTTCATCAGTGGAGCCCTTGCCCTCCAATGATCAAGGGAAGATGCGGTCCTGGAGCTCACCCTGATGAGTTCTGAGAGGGGCAGTTCCCTGTCCCAGGACCCTGAGACAAGCATTGATGCAACCCCAGTGCCTGATGGGTGTCCTCCTCCCCCTCCCAGTCAAACCTTGCTACTAGCCTGCCCAATGGTTCCACACCAATGGTCCAAGTGGGGTCCCCGGACCAATAATTTGATCTTGCTGGGGACCCCATGAAGACCCCCCAGAGTTCCAGCTCTGCCCTGCCATCTTGTGAGGGAACCCCGCCCCCACCCTTACCTCTGCCCCCATCCCACAAGGCTGCAGAGCTCTCCCAATCCCAGCTAGAGTCTAGCGTCTTAGCGGACTGGGGGGTTCAGATGGTACCTAAGGAGCCCGCTGAACCCCAGGACCAGGAGGAGGACATCCGAGAACCACCAGGCTCTTTGCAGTCCTCTTGGTCCCACCAGTACCCAGGTGCAAGCTACTTGCATTTCTTGACCGTAACTACACCCACCAGTCTGCCAGCAAGGTACAGCTTGCCTTGGACTGCTGGGGAGATTTTCATAGCATCCTCGCCACTGAAAGGCACTGGTGGGGGAAGGCAAGGGGCCCAAAATCTACCACACCCAGATCTATAGGCGTGAACCAGGTCTCCTGAGGTTCTGGTTGAATTTCACCCCCCACCTTTTTGTTTTTGGTCACCCCATCCATGGCCCCACCAAGTTCCAGGATCTTCTGGTCAACTTCCTGTTGGCCCTGGACAAGTGGGTCATGGACTTGACCAGGAAGGAGGCTCTGGCCAGGAAGGTGCCCGGAGACTGTGGGGCTGCTTTCTGCTCACTTGTCTGTGTATGTCTCCAGGAAGAGCACCAGTGGGTGGTGTCCACCAGCTCCATGGATGCCTTTGACAGCCAGTGGGTGTAGATGGGAGGACTCTGCTTGGTGTCCCCCTCAGGCGCACTCATTTTCATGTTTTGACCCTTTGACCCTCACATCACTCCTATCCTGTTTTTGCCTTTGTTGTCCTAACTATTTTGTTGTAGCATTCACCCATTAGCCCACATAAAATAGGGGCTACTAGTTATCCAGGTGGGCCTTAGGGCCCATGGTATTTGAATGTTACAAATAGATAGGAGCGTCTGAGGCCTGACCAGTTGACATATGGGGACACTAGCCCCCTGTGCCATATGGACTGCTGCAGCAGCCCTGATCTAGAGTAGACCCTGCACCCTCTAACCACTGCAGCAGTCTGGCAGTGGGATCTGCTGCCTGGCTGTGACCTGCTGCCACCTGTGACAGCATCCACCCCCTTGGACCTGCAGTTTTGGTGGGTGTGGGGGGGTGGAGTTTGTGGATGATTGCATGGGTTTTGTGGGTGGGTTTGGGGGTTGTGGAGGGAGTTAAGGGGGGTCCACCACACACTTGCCCCCCACCCGCCCCCTGCAGTGCTGGTAGGAGCAGCCAGCCAGGTTGTTGGCGCCATGGCCTGGCTGAATGCACAGCCCCATGGAGGCACACATGTGCCTCACCTGGGGTCTGTACGAACAGACCCAACCCAACCTGGCTCAGCCTGCTCCACTCATGCATGGCTGGACTATGCCGTGCTGCTTTTTTTTCTGCAGGGTTTTTTTTTTTGGATACCTGGATTTCCAGGTATCAAATTTAGAGCCCATGCTACAAATATGCAGCACAAGGAACATTTTCCCATTCCTAGCATGCCTCTTGCAGCATCTCAAACTGCTTTGAGATGCTGTCTATCTGTCTGTCTGTCTGTCTGTTCATAATGTTTTATTCACATTCTGATTGGCTGACAAACAGCCAATCAGAGTGCAAAGAAGTGTTTGAACAGGAGCTGGCAGCACGGTGGAGCACTGCCATGATGGTGGGGACAGGGGAATGCCCTGCTTCCTGGAGGTGGGGGCAATGGAATGGATGGAATGGGGTGGGGGGTGAGGCCAACAGCGCTGGCCTCACCCCCCCTGCCCTGCTCCCTGCAGGTGGCAATGATGGAGCAGAGCGGGGGGCGAGGCCACTGGAGCTGGCCTCACCCCCACCGCTTACTCCTTGAAGGTGATGGCGGAGGCAGCGAGGAGGGGAGTGGGGTTGGGACACTGTTGGGGGGGACGAGGCCACTGGCACTGGCCTTGGCCATCCCTTCTCTCCTGTCATTGCCACCTGCAGGGCCTGATGCGGGATGACAGGGCAGTGGTGGGGGGAATAGTGGGTGTGCTGCGGCAGTTGTGGTGGGGGGATGGGAGGACTGGGCCCAGGCCTGATGTTTGGGGGAGGAGGACTGAGCCCAAGCTAGGGGAGAAGGTGGACCACCATGGTGGTGTGGGAGGAGCAGCGGGCCTGGCTCAATGCGGCCCGATGCGGCAGGG
>NW_005841882.1:2972445-2972686 GCF_000455745.1 Alligator sinensis | reverse complement strand
AAGAGCGGGTCTCTTTCCCCCCATGGGCCCAGTCCGACTCCTCCCCCACCTCCCCCATCCCCTGCATCGGCTCTGAGCCTACTCCTCCCATCCCACCACCGCCACTGGGTTGGCTGGGGCCTGTTGCTCCCCAAGCTGTGGTGGCCTAGCTTCTCCCCACCCTTGGGCTCACCCTTGGGCCCTGCATCGGGCCCTGGCCCACTCTTCCCTTTGCCCTGTGGTGGGGAGGGGGGGAGCAGGC
>NW_005841882.1:2962945-2972409 GCF_000455745.1 Alligator sinensis | reverse complement strand
GAAGGCGGGGGCATGGGGCTCCGTCCCCGCATCCTCCTCCTCCTCCGTCATTCCTGATGGGCAATTGGCTAGTACTTATATAATTTTATACTGATGTGGTGGTTTGAAGTTTTATAACCCTTGCTGTGTAGAAGTTTTTTCAACTAAGGGAATATTAAGCCATATGACACTTTTGCTCAACTCCAGTTATGATATACAGGCATGTCACGTCTTATGCAGGGGTTAGGTTCTGAGGTCACCATGTAAGGTGAAAATCGCATATAGTCAAATCGCCAGCGATTTGACTAGCAGCGACTGCCTTTGCCTCCAAAACCTCCCACCGCCACCATGGAGCCGTGCTTGGAGCTGTGCGGCCGGCGGCAGCGGAGCAGCACGGGGTGGTGGGGGGGGATGGCCATGTGCTGCCGGGCCACCACCACACTGCCAAAACCTCCCACCGCTGCCGCAAACTCAAGCCCCACCCCCCCTCCCACCCCATGTATAATTGAATTCGCGCAAGTTAAATGCGCGTATGACACGACTGTACTGTACAGCAAAAACTATGTTATCTGGCACTTTATTAGCTGGAAAACTCCACTAACTGGCATCCAAGGGATGCAGCAAAAGTGAAGCCAGAAGTATCACTTCCGGGGGACTTCCAGTTTCGCCACCGCGAGTTGATTTTTTCTTTGCCACTTCTTCGGCCCATGGCCCAGGGCAAAGCAGCCTGCGTGGGGGCCCCCACCCTATACCCTGGCACACTGACACTGGACAGTGCACCAAACAGTGCACATTTGATTAACCAGCATATTTGATTAACCGGCATCCCCCATTCTCCGTGGATGTTGGATAACAGAGCTTTTACTGTATAATAGTTCGTATAATAGTTTGGTGATGATGAGGATGGCTCTTCTCTCCCTTAAACCTTTTAAATCTCTCATCTCTGTTCTAATCACTCATCTGTAAGTTTGTGATCTATATTCTTCCTCTTAATAGGTATGACCCCACCGTTGCCAGAATACAAAATTTGCTGCTTTATTCTCCAGCTACTGGAAAAGCAGAACATTTGATTTTCTTGAAAATCTGCATGCTGTTTTACTTCCTGCTTCACAGAACTTTTTGTACCCAATGCAAATATGTTAGTGGAATAACATAGACTTTTCCTGTATGCTCAGAAATTGGGTTAGAATATTGACTGATATATTGCTGCTTTATGGGAACTTATTATGTGCCAGTAAAGGAATGTATTCAATTAAATGATTTGACATCAGTTTATGGAGAAGAAATCGTACCATGCACGTGCAAGTGATTACTGCTTGTACTAGAGCAAGCTTTACAGAAAATGCTATTTATTGCTAGTTGTAGCAGAAACTATAATAATAATTATAGAACAATATAGATTGCACATTCTATAGGGCAAGGGTTATATCTTTTATTGCCTCTGTGAAGCCTCCAGCACATTTTGAGCACTATAAAATAACAATACTAGTAATAAAGCAACTTAGTACAATAGGTTACCTTCAAAAAGTTTAATTCATTAATGATATAATTCATAGATCAGCACTTGAATAGTAGAAATGATGATGGTGAGTGGAATACATTTCTTATATATATGAACTCTGCATCTCAGCATCCTTCATCACCTATAAACTTTCATTGACTTTGGGTCTAAAACAACTCCATGGGAGTTTTACCACTAATTTCAGTGGGGCCAAGGTTTCATTTCTGGGGCATAAGCACAGCCTATTGTGTTCAGAGACTGTTTTAGGCCTATATTTTTCAACCCAATTGTGTTTTTTTCATCTGGTTTCAGACTGTGCATCTTATAAAACCTGATTTGTGTCAGGTGAATTATCTGAGGGTAAGCAATCCCCAGTCTCTGGTTTAGCTGTGCATCAATATGATTAAATACAGCACTTGAGGCTAGAGCCACAGGGTGTATCTACACATGTTATTAATGCAGTTTAGGCTTATTGCACACTAAAATACTGTGCAGTAAGCCTTCCCTGGGAATGTGGCTACACGTGCACCCTGTTGGAAGCAGATTTGCTCCTTATGGGAGCAGGTAGATCCAGGCCTGCTCCTGCTGTGCTCTGGTCTGCCCCCTTGAAGCAGCCAGGGGGAACTGCAGGCTCTGGCCACTGCTGCTTTGGTGCCAGGTGGCAGGATCAGCTTGGTAGGGGGCTCTGGGGTGGCAGGCTCAGGCTGGCAGGGGACCCCAGAGAGGGCAAGCTCAGGATGGCAGAGTGCTCCAGGGCAGGGACGGAGGCATCCAGCCTGTCAGGGGATGCTGTCCTGGGAGCCTGTGGCCAGTGTACCATGGATGCTCTCCACCCTTCCCCCTGGCAATGGCATACAGGGAACTTGTCCACAAGGCACTCAAGAACAACCTCCTCCTCCACACCCCGCAGTAGAGCACCTGACCAGTTACCCATGGACCCCAGGCCCACAGGGCAACCCCAAGACCATGCACACTATGGACAGTTTCAAGCCACAGTCTTTATTTTCCTCCCCAACAACAGACCCCCCCACAACCCAACTGCTCACCAACAATAAAGTACCCTCTTCCCTTTGCAACTATATATAGTATGGTGTGTACCCTTCCAGGGAAGTGGGGAACAGAGGGGTGGAGATGCCTATGGGGCAGAGCCCAAGCAGAAGTGCCCAGGACCCCGGCCTCTGTCCATATCACCATGAGGATGGATGCTGTGGCAAGGGTGGTGGGCTGGGGCCTGGACTCTCTGAGTTGCCAGATGAGGCTTGGGGCAGGCAGCACACCAGGACCTGTGGCCCTGAGGGGCCCTCCACCAGAAACTGCTCATCACTGCTGGCCCCAGCAGAGGCTCCGGCAGCCCACCCATGCTGGAGTAGACATAGCAGCCATGTCTAAGGCCTCTCACAGCCAGGATGCAGTTCAGCTGCTGCATTAAGGTCATGGTCCTGTGTGCAGCCCCAGACCACTGGTTGTGGTCTGTGTTGTGGCCCCACAGGGCCTTGACCTTTATGTGGCACTGCTGCCCAGACTGCTGGTGGCTGTACTTCCACATGGCCAGCCTGGCCTCATAAATGTGGGCATTTGAACAGCTGCCAGACAAACTGCCTCTGCACCTCAGCATCACCCCACACTGCTATGAAGTTGGCAGTCTCTCCCGCTGACCAATTGGGACCCTGGGACACTGCCTGCGGTATTGGAGAGGCTGCCATTGTGGCTGCTTCCTTGGGGGCTCAGGCAAAGACTGGAGGTGCTGCTAGGGCTTGGTGCATGCCTGCAGTAGAAAGGCATGGTACCCAGGAGCCTGGAAGATGGTGGAACAGGCCTCAGGGGCCAGAGCTGGGGTCTGTGGGCCTGCTGTGGCTGGCATGTGCCCACACTCCTGGAACCAGATTTCCAGGGCCAGGCAGCAGCTGGCACAGGCCCTATGGGTCAGGCCAGGGGTCTAAAGGCCAGGCTGAGCCTGGTCAGTGTTTATGCATAAGCTACTGTGAAGTACTGCTCAGTTAATCTAGTACCTGTATGTATAGGTACTAGCTAAATTAATCTAGCAGCTGTATGCATAGATACTATCTAACTGCCTAACTGCATAGTAGTCTAATTTACTGTGCAGTAAATCTGTGCACCTGTAGATGATGATGATTTACTGTGCAGTAGATTAGTCTACTGCACAGAAAAGTGTACATGTAGATGCGCCCACAAAAGACTTAGGTTCATAATTGCCATTCTAGGCTCCTGGGTTCAAAATGTAGATCCTCAAAGTTCCTAGTTAACAGTGGCCTAACTCTGGAGGTGACCAGATTCACTAGGCACCTTCACTTTCTAAATGTTACCACTGGGCATGTGCACAACTGGAGAAGTCCAGGCATTACACAAGCCCCTGCAGGATTCTGGGTGTTTCTCTCTGTATTCCTCCTGTGGGCTATGATCCAGTAGGCATTCTCAGGCATGAAGGATCCATGATCATGGTGACTCTGGTGTGGCCCATTTTCCTCTGCCTGTGTGGCACATGTGCAGTGAAGAGAGCTCAATGAGCATGTGCCATACAGCTGACAGGGGGCTGGGCAGCAACCTCTTGCTGTGACCCTGAATACCAGGGAGCTGTCAGAGTTCATTGGCTTGTTAACACAGCTCTGTATATGCTGAGAGCACTCAGAGCTCACCAGCTGACTGGTACAGGGTTTGCCTGCAGTCCCTGCTTTCAAGAAGCTCTGGAGCCTGATGCTGTTTGCTTTTCCCATCCTTCTCCCCCTTTCCTTGAATTCAGCGGCAAAGGAAAGGAGGGGAGGAGTGGTGGTGGTGTGCAGCCTCTTTGGCTCCATGAAGGCAGGGGCTAAGCATGACTACTGCTGCCAGATTTGGAAGAGGGTAGAGAAGGGGAGAGGGGAAGAATGACCAATTGTGTCAGGTATAGATATTACATTTTTACCAGTATAAATGTTGAGAAACTGGTTTATACCCATAACAGAACCAAAGTTTGGCTCACAATACTGGTCTATACCCATAACAGAACAGATGTTCAGCATATATAGATTGGTTTAAAATGGTAGAACTTGGTCTAAGCTTTGCTCCCAGAACAAAGGGTGAATGTATGTTCTGTTTGTTACCAATCTAAACTACACCATTTACAGAAAACCACATAACTTATATTGATTTTGTTTTAGGTTTTTTGAAAGTCTGTACCTAGCATAGCAGGCTCCAGAGCTGCTTGAATGCAGGGACTCTGGGCAGACCCCACACTCCTAGAGCTCACCATACATGTGGAGCTCTTAGCAGAAGCTCTGCTGACATTTCTGTAAGCTCTGAGAACTCCTTGTACATGCAAAGCACAGCCAAAGCGAGCTCTGTGACTACACCGCTGCACCCTCTATGGATCCACCCCTATTCTAAGAACACACCTATTGGATTAGGTCTTTCAGAAACGTAATGTGAAAGAGGTGGTGCGCCCTCTTTTTTCCCAATGTCTCTTGGTGATTCCTGTTGAGATTATTCCGCATCATATCAATAATTAAATATTCACTGGCTAGAAGTCAGGATGAGGGAGGGGAAGGGGTAAATAAGAGAGAGAAAGAGGCTTTTCACTTTTTTTAATGTTAAACCTTTATCATAAAGAAGTTAAAAAAAGGTGAAAATGCAAGTGTGTGCCAACCCCTCAAGGGGCCAAGCATGAGCCATTTGTCAGTAACAAAAATATCCAGATCACCAGAGAAAGAAACCCCCTCCCCTCCAATGTCCTGTATGGGGTTACACATTTAGGACTAGCTGTCCATCTTCCACCTAGCAGAGTGTCCCCTTGATGGCCCAGTGTGACACAAACTTCTCCACATTTTCTTGCAAGGTGAGGTGTCCAAATTCAAAGAAAACACATGCCTAGACCAGGAAATGGAAGAATTGTAGGTCATTATTGGAGCCAGGCTCTGAGACCCTGTTCCTGCAGCTCTTCAGGGTCACTATTTTGGCTTGACCCAGCAAAAGTTGGTCAGGCAGATCACACTTCCCTTAGCTACTCAGTACAGGGTAGAGAAGATGTGGCCAATCTTAGAGAAGTCCAAGTCCAGTGATCCAAAGATGGTGCTGAGGGCAGTGAAAAGCAGCCACAGCAGGGGGGAAAGAGAGAGAGAGATTTAACTGTAGAGTTTGGTGATTCACATACTTATGTAGGACAGGGAATGTTCACTTCCTGCTCTGATATTTATACAAAATATCTGTATCACCAGAGAATCCCTTCCTTCAACAGGAGTAACTGGGGATGTCAGCACTAGGGGGCACAGCACAGAAGCATAGCAGGTTTCTTCCATATGTGCTACAACCTACAGCATATGCAATTAAGTTGCCTTAGGGTGGTGCGGGGTGTGCCTATTGTGCCAACCCTACAGCCCCAGAAACTGGCACAAGAAGCAAGGGGTAATTCCCACTTTTATATAGGGGTTAAGGTCACAAGTCAACAGGCCAAAGGGAGGGAACAGATAAAAGGTAAAGAAACATTAACACTGTGGTAACATAGTCCCATGCCTCTGGAGGTGTCCCCTAACAAGTCTTTAGTGTCTAGAGCACTCAAACAGCAGCCTTCAGCTGCCCCCAAGTCTGAATCATAGAATTATAGAAACTTACGGTTGGAAGTGACCTCAGGAGGTCATGTAGTCCAACCCCCTTCTCAAGCAATACCATCCACAACTAGATCATCCCAGCCAAGGCTTTGTCTACCCGGATCTTACAAACCTCCTAGGATGGAGATTCCACAACCTCTCTGGGTAACCTGTTCTAGTGCTTTACTACCCTCCTGGTGAGGAAGTTTGTCCTAATATCCAACTTCAACTTCCCTTGCTGCAACTTGAGGCCACTGTTCCCTGTTCTGTCATGTGCCACCACTGAGAACAGTCTAGCTCCATCCTTTTTGGAACCAACCTTTTGATATTTGAAGATTACTATAAACTCCTGCCTTAGTCTTCTCTCCTCCAGGCTAAATAAACCCAATTCCCTCAGCTTCGTCTCAGAAGTCATGGGCCCCAACCCCCTAAACATTTTCCTTGCTTTCTGCTGGACTCTCCAATTTGTCCACATCCTTTCTGTAGGGGGTTCCCCAAACTGGACACTGGACTCCACATGTGGCCTCAGCAGTGCCAAATAGAGGGAAATAATCACCTCCCTTGATCTGCTGGCAACACTCCTATTAATGCAGCCCAGTATGCTGTTAACCTTCTTGGCAATAAGGGCACACTGTTGGCTCATATTCAGCTTATTGTCCACTATAGCCCCCAAGTCCTTTTCTGCAGAGCTGCTGCTTCGCCAGTTGGTCCCCAGCCTGTGCATGGGATTATGCTGTTCTAAGGGCAGCACTTTGCAGTTGTCCTTATTGAACCTCATAAGGTTTGTTATGGTCCAATTCTCCAATTTGTCTAGGTCTCGCTGAATCCTAGCCCTACCCTCCAGCATTTCTACTCTTTTCCCCAGCTTGGTGTTATTGAAAAACTTGCTGATGGTGCACTCCATCCTATCTTCCAGGTTGCTAATAAATATATTGAACAAAACTGGCCCCATGACCAAGCCCTGGGGCACTCCACTTGAGACTGGCTGCCAACTACACATTGAGCCATTGATTACTACTCTCTGAGCCCAATGATCCAGCCATTTTTCAATCTACCTTACAATCCATTCATCCAACCCATACTTCTTTATCTTGCTTGTGAGAATGTTGTGGGAGATGGTGTCAAAAGCCTTGCTGAAGTCAAGGTATATAACATCCACTTCTCTCCCCTCATCCATAGAGCCAGTCACCTCATCATAGAAAGCAATCAGGTTGGTCAGGCATGACTTGCCCTTAGCGAATAAATGCTGACTGTTCCTGATCACCTTCTTCTCCTCCAAGTGCTTAGAAATGGATTCCTTGACAACCTGCACCATGATTTTTCCAGGGACTGAGGTGAGGCTAACCAGTTTATTGTACCCCATATCCTCCTTCTTTTGTTAGTTAAATATGGGCACTATATTTGCCCTTTTCCAATCATCCAGGACCTCTCCTAGTCACAAGTTTTAAAAAATAATGACCAGCAGCTTCAGTCCACAGTCCTGGCTGACTGATTCAATGAGATCTCCTCTGCATAGGCCTGGCCAAGTTCCACATGCATGCTGCTCTCTCTTCCTTTTACTCCAGCCTCCAGCTTCCTCATTCTTTTCCCCTTGCCACCAGCCCCCGGGGATTCTGGCAGCTGCAGTCCAGATAAACAGTCAGCACAACTCTGGAGACTGCCCCCTGGTTCCTACTGCTGTTACACACATTACATTCACATTACACTATAAAGCAAGGCCAAGGCAGTGAGTTTATTGGTGTCCAGCATCCTTCTAAGGTGTATCATGTATAGAGCCGGTGTTCCATGCTTCACTGCAGCACTTCTTAGCACAGCCTGGAGGTAGTACAGGCATGATACCTCTTGGGAGGTAGGATATCCAGGTTTAAATTTCTGCTCCAAATTAGGCAGTCAAGGAATTGGAACTTAGGCTAGAAACACGTATCACCAAATGAAGGGAATCAGCTATGCCAGGATGTGTCCCAGCGGCACAGTTGATCCACTTCATTGGGCAAAACACGTTGCCCATTTTCCCACCAATTGATCTAGCAGGACAATGGGCAGTGTGTTTCCTGCTTGCAGAGATGTGCCCTGGGAATCTCTGGAGTGCATCTCTCAAAGCAGGGAAACCCAGGAGGGTTCCCTGCTTACAAAGATGTGACCCTAGGAATCTCTGGGGTGTATCTCTGTAAGAAGGGAACATCCAGCTTTTCCCACTTCCAGAGATGCACCCTGGAGATTCCCAGGGGCACATCTCTGTAAGTGGGCAGCCCCCATGTCTTTCCTTGCTTCCAAAGACATGCCTCAGAAATTCCTATACATTTTTTTATGGAGACACAAAGGCAATGAAAGGTGGCATCTATTTCCACCTTTGATTCCCTCACTTCCTAAATGAATGACCTTCCCCTGGGCTACTGGATAACAGGTGAGGTGATGAAACCACCAGCTGTCTTTTTGTTCAAAAAAGCAATGACCCAGCTTAGGAGGCTAACCACAGAATGTGGTCCATGGTTGTGACTCCTGAGTAAAGGGAGATACCTGTCTGAGAAGGCCAGGGCCTAGTTTCCACCTCTGACCTTGGCATTTTACTAATTAGGTGTTTGCCTGTCTGTTTTGCCTGTGCGGCATGGTCAGTCTCAGAACACACCTATCAGAGAAGAACAATGTAAATGACTATATGCCTTGCACTAGACATCAGGGGTAGAGGATCTGTGCTCCTGATTCTCTTGATGGGTCTGGATGTTTGCTTACAACCTATGACTACTTTTTGCCAAAATGAAGCAGTGCTAAACATCAGTTTCTGACTTTAGTATCAATACACAGCTTAAAGACCCACTGCCAACCTGAATCTTATTTTTGAATTGACTAATTAAAAAGACATCTATGTTGTGACACAGCTTATTTTAAATAAGATGTACTGATCTTATTTCATTTCTTAAAATATTCTTTACAAATGAAGATCTGAAAAGGGTTTTTTTTCTCTATGGGTGTTTATGGCAGGACCAACATGACCACCACCAAAACACACATAGGATGCATCTATGTCATCCTACATCACCATAGCGATGTGCTACACTGCTGTGCAACATGCCATGGAAATGTAGTGATCACCTGAGTCTACATGTGACCAGCACCTACTTCACTGTAGTGGTGTGCTCCCCCATTTTAGCGTGCCACTATGACAAAGTAGTGGCTAAAACTAAATGTGTGCTGCATGCAGGGCACAGTAAGGGCAGTTACTGAGCTGTGCTTTAGTACTTCCAAAAGGCATGGCACAGTACTAAAGCATGGTGCAGTAACTACGTCATGGTAGGGGAACATGTAGATGTGCCCATAGAGAGACACCCTCCTCTCCCCTTTCCCTTTGCTTGCTTTTCAGCTTGCTATTCTCAGTTTCACTTTTGCTACTATTGTTGCTGGGAAACACT
>NW_005841882.1:2954537-2962935 GCF_000455745.1 Alligator sinensis | reverse complement strand
GAATGCCAAGGGAAGCATATACACATGAAAGGCTCTCATTGATAAGGATGATGCAGGTGGCTATCAACAAAAAGTGATGATGGCTATTCACCTGTGGCTGGATCATCACGAGAGTTTAGTTCCCATGTAGGCACCAAAACAAGAGCAAGAACTTCAGAGCTGTTCAGCATTTCCCTCTCTGGCTATTATGGACAGATTTTTAAAAAGATTTGTTTGGAGCTGTCTTGCAAATCTGACTGTGAATGAGTATTATTTCTAGGTAAGTTAAGGTTGCAAAAAAACCAATTGATTCACAGTTTCTCTCATGGCTTCCTCCCCTGCCACGCCTTGATGGGAGTTAATTGAGAAAGAAAAAGCACACAGATAACACTGATGTTGTTGTTGTTGTTGGAAAATCACGTTTTAACCCACTTAATGACACTCTGACCCTGAGGTCTGCTCACTCCAGGAGAGATGCAATGATTCACAGTTTTTGCAGGTGTGCTCTGCCTGTAGCATTGCCCTTACAAATTACAAACAAAAAGATGGAAAGAAAAGGAAAAGATAAACTTTTCCAAACTGTCTCTATCCACAACTCATGTCTAGAGCAATTAGTTTTGTCTCCACAGCCTGGTTATTAAATTCTGTAGCTTATAACAATGTCTACAGTTTTCCCCTGTTACCTTTGCTGGAGTTAACCAAACATCAGCTTCAGTTGGTGCTTCTGTTCCTTCGGCTCTTACAAAATGCCAAACTCCATTGCTTTTGTGCCTCCGTACGAAGACTATCACCATCACAAAATCACCACGGCTCAGGATTCCCCTTCCAGGGGAATCAATGCTGCTCAGTCATCTCCCTTTTATCCTTGCTGTTTCTGGTCAGTAAATTATCAAAGTCTCTTGTCTTTCGTGTGCAGCGAACACTCCCACCATTGGTTGATGATGTCAGTGTTTCTTGCCATTTTGTCACCCTCAGGTTAAGTTTCTTTCCTCACTGTACTCAAGTAATGGGGAGCAAAATCTCCCTGTTATATACTTCCCCTCTTAGCTTGCAGTCCAAAACATGGCGTTTCCTCTCTAGTCCATAATGCATGTTGAGTCAAATCATCTTTCTGTTTCTTCAACTTGTTCACTCCCCTGCAGCTGTAGATCTAGATAGAAAGTCCGCTACTACATTCTTCTTGCTGGCTTGATGTTCTACTGAGAAATGAAGTGGTTGTAATGCAAGAGCCCATTGCATTATGTGGGCATTGTCTGTTTTTGCCTTTTGCAACCATTTTAAGCGTGTGTGATTAGTAATTATCACACATGTCCATCCTAAAAGATAATAGTGGAACAACTCTATTCCCCACCTTATAGCCAGACATTCCCTTTCTATGGTTGAATATCGTGTTTCGGCCTTGGAAAATTTCTTGCTGGCATAAGTTATTGGTTTTTCCTCTCCCTGTACTTTGTGGAATAAGACTGCTCCCATTGTGCACCCTGACACATCTGTTTGCAAGTAAAAGGGTTCCTGGAACTTGGGTGTATATAAGACAGGTTCCTTGCAAAGTATGTATTTAACCTCCTTGAAAGCCCTCATCGCTTGTTCTGACCATCGTAATTGTCTAGGCTTGCCCCTTGTCATGTCCGTAAGAGGTGCCACCACTTCAGAAAAGTGTCTAATACATCTATGATAATAGTTGGCAAAACCCAGGAATGACCTGAGTTGCTTCCGTTTTTTGGGTATTTTATATCTCCTTATTGCTTCCTTTTTGTCTGTCAATGGCCTCATCTGCCCTTGTCCTACCCGGAAACCCAGGTACTTTGTCTCTTCTTGACCTTAAACTACATTTCTTAGGATTAGTGGTTAAACCTGCTTCTCTGAGTTCCTGCAGGAATGCCCTCAAGTGCTGACAGTGCTGTTCCCAAATAGACAAGAAAATTATGATATTGTCAATGTATGCTGATGCATATTCTTGATGGTGAGCTAAGTCCTATCCATTAAGCATTGAAAGGATGCTGTTGCACCATGCAAGCCAAAAGACATACATTTGAATTGAAATAACCCCCAGGGCATCTCAAAAGCTGTTTTATCTTTACCTACTGTATCCATGGGTATTTGCCAGTAACCTTTTGTTAAATCTAGTGTGGAGCTATATTTGGCTTGGCTGATCTTTTCTATCATTTCCTCCACCTGTGTCATGGGGAAGGCATCAAACACCGCCACCTCATTCACTTTCCTGAAATCCACGCGCACTCTAATAGTCCCGTCTGGCTTTGGGACTATCACTAAGGGGCTTCTCCATGGGCTTTGGGATTCCTCTATAATGTCTAGCTTCAACATCTGGGTGATTTCCTGATTTACAGCTCGCCACAAGTGATATGGCAGCGACTGCCAGTGGTCCCATATAACACAACCATCAAGCATTCTGACACTATGCACCACCCCTTTTGCTTTGCCTGTTTTTTCACTAAATACATCCAGGAACTCTAGTATCAACTGTGCCAACTCCTTCCTTTGGAGGTCTGTCAGCCTTTCTCCTACCTAAGGTTCTTCCGCCATGAGTTTGGATACTATCAGATCACCTATATCATCTGAATCTCCTACCTCTCCTTTTCCTTTCATATGCCAAGCTTCTTTGCTCTTCCATTTTTCTAACATGCTAATGTGATCATTTTGTCTCTTTCTGATTTGGTTCATTCTTTGCACCTCATAGTTCACCAGTCCTAGTTTAGTGGTAACTTGAAATGGTCCTTGCCACCACAATAACAATTTTTGATTATTATCTGGTACCAGGACTAAGACCCAGTCTCCCTGTTTCAGTTTATCCTTTGTCTGGGTGTCATACGCCCATTTTTGTTTCTGTTGACTATATGCTAAGTTTTCTTCTGCCACTAACCGTACCTTCTCCAATCTTTCCTAAAAGTCCTGCACAAACTGCAGGTGTCTCTCTTTGCCTGGTAGGCCTTCTAACCATCCTTCACAAATAACATCAATTAACCCCCTATGTCTATGCCTGTAAACTAATTCAAAAGGAGCACACCCTGTGGAAGCTTGCGGAGCCTCCCTGACTGAAAACAGCAACAGAGGGATTATTGCCTCCCACTTTCTCAGGTCACCCTGAATACATGCTCTTATAATTTCTTTCAATGTCCGGTTGAACCTCTCCACTAACCCGTCTGTCTGAGGGTGGTACATGGACAGTTGGAGGTGTTTTATCTTAAGAGTTTGACAGACCCCTCATAACACACCTGACATAAATGTCTTTCCTTGGTCTGTCAGAATCTCCTGCAGGATCCCTATTCTTGAGACCCACTTTATCAGTTCTTCTGTTACCTTAGGGGCTGTGATGTTTTTCAGGGGTATCATGTCCAGAAACCTCATAGCATAATCTATTATTACTAATATGTACTGATAGCCGGCATTACTCTTTGGAAATGGTCCTGCAATGTCCAACACTATTCTCTCGAATGGACGGGTTATCCATGGCATGGACACTAAAGGTACCCTCGCAAGTTTATACCCTGACACTCTCTGGCACTATGGGCATTCTTTACAATATTTTTCACAATCCTATACAGGCCTGGCCAGAAAACCCTTTGTTTTAAATAGGCTTCTTTGTTGTCCCTGCCCAAATGACCCCCACATTGGCAGTGTGCGGGTCACTTTTAACTGTTGTAACCAGTATTGTCTAGGTCCTAAAATCTGAGTGATCCCTTCTCCCCCATTTCCTTTATCTATTCAGTATAAGATGCCTCTTTTTACCTCAAAGCGCGGTGTCATCTCTGCCAACCCAAGATTGAGTATCTCCTCCTCCCTCTTAGATAGGCTTTCTTCAAAAATATTCTAGAACAGGGGTTCTTGTCTTTGATATTCTCTGAAGTGGCCATCTCCAATAATACCTTCTAAGTCTGTTTCCTCCTTCTCTTCTTCACTAGGCCCCTGTCCTTGCAATTTCACTCCCACCAAAACTCTTTCCACCTGCTTCACATAATCGCAGGCATACTTAACTCTCCCATAGCTTTCGCTACCACCTCTTGTAGGTGTGGTCAATCTGTCCCTAAAAGCATTGGGCAGGGCAGTCACTGCTAATCCTACCACTATGTCCTCAGTTCAGTTCACAATCTCTTCCTTTGATAAGTGATTCATAATCTCTTCCTTTGATAAGTATATGAAGCACTGTGTATACAAACCATATTTACCAGGGTCCCTAATTCTCCCATGGAAGTTGGAATCAAATCTGACCTTAACATTGCCTATGTACATCCCATGTTGACAATCGTGGGTACAATTATATCACCTATCTTTACCTCAACTATGGGCTTGGCCTTGCGCCAAGGTCCTTTATGTTTCCCAAAGCTGCAATCCATTTGTTCCTTGTGCATTGTCACTTAAAAAATGTAAACTTGTTCTTTATGCATGAATTAGGTATCCCTTCATTCATGTGCATTAAGTGTCACTTAAAAATGTAAACTTTCAGTACTGTGCATTAGTGATCCACGCTGACCTCGATAGGCTTGCAAGGTGGGTGTATGAAAACTTGATGGCATTCATTATGGAGAAATGCAAGGTGCTCCACTTCGGGAATAAAAACCTGCATCACACTTATAGGCTTGGCAGTGCTACACTTGCTAGTACCATGACTGAAAGAGACTTGGGGGTCATGATTGACCACAAGATGAATATGAGCCACCCATGTGATACCGCAGCTGGCAAAGTGAACAAAACTCTGGTTTGCATCTACCGATGCATCTTGAGCAAGACCCAGTATGTCATCCTCCCACTGTCCTTGGCCTTGGTGAGGCTGCAGCTGGAGTACTGCATCCAGTTTGGGGCTCCACAATTTAAGAAGGATGTGGAAAAGCTTGAAAGAGTCCAGAGGAAAGCCACGCTCATGATCAGAGGGCGTGAGAACAGGCCTTATGAAGAGAGACTGCGAGCTATGAGACTCTTCAGACTGGAGAAGCACAGGCTTAGGGGTGACTTAGTGGCAGCCTATAAGTACATAACAGGTGTGCATCAGGATCTGGGGGAATGCCTGTTCACCAGAGCACCCCAGGGGATGACAAGATGCAACCATCACAAAATCCTGCAAGACCATTTCAGGCTGGACATAAGGAAAAACTTCTTTACTGTCCGAGCCCCCAAGGCCTGGAACAAACTCCCTGCAGAGGTGGTGCAAGCAGCTACTCTGGACACTTTCGATAAACATTTGGACATTTATCTTGCTGGGATCCTTTGACTCTAGCTGACTTCCTGCCCCTTGGGCAGGGGGGCTGGACCTGATGATCTTACAAGGTCCCTTCCAGCCCTAATGTCTATGAAATCTATGAAATTAGGGCAGCCTAATGTGCATTTATTTAGTCCCTCACACTAGTACTAAATTTAATGTGCATTAGGAAAAGCGCATTGATGGACATGTAGACACACCCTGAATTTACCAAATCTCTATGGAACTTTCATGCCAGACATATACCATAACTAACGGGATGACCTTACTTCCATCACTCTGAGCTTTTCTCACCCCATCCTCTCCAGTTGTTTGTAATAGCCTCTTATGTAGAATTAGATTTAAACTGTTTGGCTGCATCCACATGAGCATGGATGTTTGGTTCCCTGGGGACAACTAGCAGCGGCACGTCTTGTGCCACTGCTAGTTGTCCCCTGGGAATGCCTATGCCATGTGCCTTCTGGTGTGTGGCAGGTTACCATGGGTGGGGCAGGGAAGGATAGGACCAGCACTGGGCTGTCCCCAACAGTCTTACTTGGGGCCTGGGGGCCTCCTTGGAGCCTGGCTGGTAGCTGGAGCGTGGCTCTGGCTGGTCAGGCTCCAGTTTTGAGCAGTGCATCCTGCCCCTGAGAGCACCATTCTGCTTTTTTTGGGGGTGGTTTTTTTTGGCCCCTGGATATCCAGCGGTCAACTCCTCCCTCCCCCCACCCTTGCAGCATGGGGAACAGCTGAATGTGTGGTATGTGGCGCTACAGATGTGTCTGCGGAGCCACATACCACATGGCCGTGCTCATCTGGACATGACCTTTGAGGCCAGGACCAGGTATTTTTTCTTTCTTTTGTAAAGGATTTATCATGCTTCTGTGCTTTGTACAGCATAACAATATTGAACTTTATCATACTTTTCACAGGTGGGTCTCAAAGGAAGGCAAGTATGATTAATTATCTCTATTTTAAAACACTGAGAACATAAGGTACAGAGAAGTGAATTGAGCTGTACAAGGTCACACAGCATGCTTATGTTAAAACAGGGAATGAAGTCCAAGACTCCCAGCTTTTAAGTCAAGTGGCCTATGCACTGGAACTCATTGCCTCTTTAATAACAATAACACTAAAAACAGAGCTGAAAGGATCTTTCCCTTTAAGTGAACTGATTATATATTTTTTGGCTTGAAGTTTATTTTTTAAATATTGTTTTAAAACCCATATTTTACTAAATGGCAATGGCAAACATTCATTGCATAATTTTCTTCAACATTTGTTATAACAACAGTACGTATGATGAATTCCCTTGACATTTTAGTGGATGTGTTAAGTACTTATATAAGAATTCCATGGAAAGCATTAATGAATATCCTCTTCTGATGAAGTGCTCTACAAAGCACAGTGATGAAGAAGTGCACAGTGCTCTACAAAGGAATATCACAAAATACATCTGCTTACTTTTGAAAAACATCGTTCTCATAGAATCTATGGTGCTTAGGTTTCTAATTCAAGTACACAAATCCCTGCTTGTGTACATCTTGCTCATGATCTCCCTCAGGCTCAAGTGCTAAGATTTTCATACACAAAACTGAAATGCTCTGGGATATGAAACATGCTCTATTTTTCATGAAAGCAATAGAGCTTAATGGTTCATATGCAGAATTAAACAAATTTCATGTGTGCGCCCTCAGCATTATAGATATGGAGAAGGAGGCTGGAATTCAGACCGTTGTTGTCTGTAAAGGGTTGAGGCATGAGAAAAAAATGAGAAAATCTAGATGGATAAAAGAAAATAAGACAAGAATGAAAGGACAAACATTTACAAAATAGAACTTTCCCCGTTCTTGTTATATTGCATGGTGATTACAAACCATAAAACCTCTGTTAAGCAAAACCAAGTGATCAGTTGTTATAATCAATATGATCTAGTGAATGGACCACAGACCTGTCTGCTAATTCTGCTTTTGCCTTTGTCTCATAGTATGGCCTTTGGGAAGCTATGCAGGCCCAAACCTCTTGGGAATGCTGCTTCTGGGTGTTCTGATATTTGACACATCAACTTGAAGGACATTTAGGTCTGATCATGGAAGTACTCATCACACTCTGTTTCCATGGGAGCTTAGGATAGTTGACACTTCTGAAGATCAGGCCTGAGGACAGCCAGGTTGGACACCCCAAAATGGAGGTACCCCAAATTGGTGGCCTCACACTCTTTGTCTCACTTTCCCTTTGTGTACTGTGGTAAATATATGTACAAGGTTGGTGTTAGGTACATAGGCAGGCTACCTCCGTCTTAACTCAGAGAGGACAGTGTGGATTACTTGCGTGAGTTATGGAATTCTTTTAACTTTTCTCACAGGGAAAAGTACACACCCGTGCAAGTAGTCTGACGCGGGGCGGGGGGTGGGGGGGAGGGAAGGCAGGAGTAAGGCCTCACTATCTGTAAAGTATTTTGAAAATGTAAAGTGCAATATAAATGCTAAGGATTATTTGTTTAGATAGATAGATTTATGAACAGCAAACATTCGCTCCAACTAAAATTGCAGCCATTTAGCTGTACCTATATTTTTAATCTGTTAGTTTTATAAGAGCAATGCACTCAATCCCATTAAGGAGGAATGAACCAGATAAGCAGAACTCACACACGGCGTAGCAAATCAGTCACTTCTGGAAAATTTCTGTTTAGAAAAATGTCTCTTCCCCATGCACAGGGGCTACAGATGGAATGGTTAGCACAAAAATAAAGAAGTTGGCATTACCATAAAAACAGTTTTGAGGTGAGCAGAACAATACATACATATTTTCAAAAACATTTTTGTGGGTGGGGAAATAATACATAATTTAAACCTGTAAGGAGGCATGTTTAACTTGCAGCATACTCTGGCCACTTACATGGAACTTTACTCTCCTCCACTCTCTAAACACAGATAATTACCATGGTAACCACTGTATTTCAAGACTCTTACACATATACTCACACCTTTCTTAAAGAAACACAGAGCACAGCAATGTAGGATTGAAATGGTAAATCATTTGACTGTTTTGTATTTGTTGTTACTTAACTGTCGGAATTTAATGAAGAGTTGGAGACTATCAACCAGTCTCAATTTCCATCAGAAAAATAAGGTGTTTAGATAGACACTTTGACACCTTTGCTAAAAAACTGGATGTTGTTTATAACTGTGCGTAAGGAATGACAGATGATTCTTCAGGGCAGCAGGG
>NW_005841882.1:2953800-2954506 GCF_000455745.1 Alligator sinensis | reverse complement strand
GAAAGAGAATAAGGGTCTAATACTTGAATTGATGAACTACCCTTAAAATCAAGCACTAATTTATCAAGACAAGCCCTGGCATCCTAGGAACTCCATGGTAACTGCAGGGAACTGTCAAAGGTAAATGTTTGGAACAAATAGTTTTAGTTACTACCATTTTTTATTAATAATCCATTGTTATTTCAGTAGCTCTTAGAGGTCCCAGTTAAGGTCAGGTCCCCACTGTAACAACCACATGGTAAGAGACCTTCCCTGCATGAAAAATAAATAAATAAACAAGAGACATAAAGGATGGGAAGGACAACAGAGACATGAGGTGACCCATCCACGCCGTGTTATAACCAGGACTAACTTTGAGATCTCTTAAGTCCTAGGCTGTTCCCCTGTCCTTAAGCCTATGATGCCACTACCTGCTGGCCTATAGATGTCTAACTCAAGAGGAGGAAAGTAGCACTTACACTGACTTATGGAATTGTGCCAAGCATTCACTCATGAATTCATGAAATTTGGCCCTTGAAAAATCCACTAATTCTTTATTGTACATTCTGTCTGATGCTCAGTGTCACAACCCAAAGTTGTGAATTTTTTAATTGTGTGTGCTTCGGCACCACTAAATTATGTTCCCGCCAAATTGGAGCTCTTTTGCACGACGGAGTGTTCTGTTGTTATGGAGAACCCGCGTGCAGAAAAGTGTTTCCCGCCGTTC
>NW_005841882.1:2928277-2950451 GCF_000455745.1 Alligator sinensis | reverse complement strand
TCTTTCTTAAGAAGGCGATAGAGGCTCCAATTGCCGAACCCCCAGAGCCTAGCAAACTCTGGGGCACCACTTACCGACGGCCTCTAGCCTCTCCCCGTCACTGATCGCAGCCCAGACAAATCCCTACCCTAGAACCCAGTTATCGACACCACGGAGTCTTAACCGCTCTGGGGATCCTGGGAACAGAACCCAGTTATCGACACCATGGAGTCTGAACCACTCCAAGTATCCTGGGAACCGAGTTTTAGAGTCCTCCAACGAGGATTGAAGCGGAGCTGTACCTGGGAAACTGTCCAGCCTGCACCGCAACCATCTCCGGTGTAAGTAAATAATCTTTTCAATCAACCATTACGCCTCCGTGACTGATTCTAGCTCGAGCGTACTACTCCACCCCGCGACTTTTCTCCGGCCCCGTGTGCCTGGGCTGCTGGCCACAGCCCGCGTGCACACAGACGGGCCCGGCTTGCGCCCAGCGAGGAAAGGACCGGGAGCCGGCTCGCACATTCAGAACATAATTAAATCTTTAAGGTACTAACCAATCATTAGTACATTACTATTATTTATTTCCTTATAAATTGAACCTAAAGACTCTTATACTATGTGCTACAGAAACACATGAGAAGAGATAGCATGAAAAGGAATGTTTAACTCCAGCATGATTCACTTATTTTTTAAAAATCCTGGAAAGAAGTGTATTATTGTTATTTTTATGAGTCCCTATTAAAAAGACAACCCCCCCCTTCACCAAACCCTTCCCCACCCAACTTAAGTTTTACCCATTAAACAGATTGGTTATCATTCTTTAAAGTGGGACTTTTCACAACAAGGTTAAAACTGAGAGAAGGCAACTGAGTATAAACTAATGGCCGTATGCTTGGTCTGTACTTATCTATATTCCTCTTCCCTGTATCAGCACAGTTTGGGAGTCTTAGATTTATACAGTTCTGTTTCAGAACTTATTGTGCATATACAAGATGCTTTACTGCACATTAATCTAATGCACGGTAAAGTGTCACCGTCTACACATGCATGTCAATTACTGCACGTTCAGTCAGCCCAGGCAGCAGGAGGCTATTTTTGTCTGGCTAAGCCCTGGTCTCTGTAGGGAAGAGGGAGCTGTCCTAGCTTCTGGGAAGCTCCCTCCCAGCCATGTGGTGATCAGAATATGTGCCAATCTCTGCTGGGTGGGGAGAACTGGTCTGGCTGTGGGGCAGCTGCCCCCAGCTGTGTGGTGATTGGGGCTAGCTCTGGTTGCCCTGTGGCTGGGAGGCAGCTGCCCAGCAGCTGGGACATCTTTCCCCACCCTGAAGAGATTGGGGCCCATCCCAAACACCACGTAGCTGGGAGGCAGCTTTCTTGCAGCCAGGACAGCTCTTCCCACCCTGGGGTTATTGGGGTAGGTTCTGATCGCCACATGGCTGGGAGGCAGCTGCCATGCAACAGAGATAGCTCTCCCCACACTGCAGAGATCGGGGCCAACCCCGATCACAGCAGCATGGCTGGGAGGCAGCTGCCTCCAGAGCCAGGACAGCTTCCCCCACTGGTGGAGTTTGGGACTGGCCCTCATGCACCCTGCCAACCTGGGGCTGGCACTTGGGGGAGCCTGGAGCTTCCCCTAACTTTTGCAGGGGGCAGAGCAGGGAAGAAGCAGCCCTGGACTGAACTGCTCAAGTCAGGAGCAAATTTGCTCCCAATGGGCACACGTTCAGATATATACCTGGGAGTCCTTTAATGAGCCTGAATTTTTTGCACAGAAAATTCAGGCATATTAACTGCATGTACAGATGTGCCTTGTTAGGAGTAAGTAAAGCAGTAAGTAGAGCAGATTCTCTATCTGCTGCTGCAGACTGAATCGTTCCAGTGATGTCAGTGGAGGTAGACTGAGTTATACCATTTTAGGCATTGGCCCTTACTCTAGTTCTTGATATTTTTGTAACATCATCATCCTTGGGGATGTTTGTAAAGTCACAGGTTAATCTTGATGATTCTGATGAAAGGCCAACTGTTGGGGAGAGAAAGAGTTCTTTTGCAATAATAGTGGTTACCTCTGATAGTAAAAATCATGAAAGGTAAAAGGCCTTTGTCTACATGGGAAATATTCTCATGTTTTCCTTCCTGTTAGTAATCTTAATTTAAATGTTTATGGTTTGTGTGACTTTGTCAGATTATTCCTATTTACTTAATGAAACATTCCTTGAAGAATATTTTAGAATATGTGAGCTTTCAAGGTGGAACAGTATAAAATATTTGAAAGTATTAGTATTCAAGCACTCCTGAACAGCTAAAGTAGAATTAAGCCTTGAATCAATCAAAACAACTCCCCCTCCCCCACCCCAAAATAAAAAATAAATCTGTCTCTGGGAATTAGAATATTAATTTATCTAGATGACATGTTGACTATAGCTTTTGCTTGGGAGAGTCTTTCCTTCCTTCTCAAAGGGGTAACTCATCCCCTTCTGTTCCCTGGGGAACGCCTGTGCCACATGTGCTTTGGCATGCAGCAAGTTGCCCCAGGTGGGGTAGGGGACACTGGCGCCAGCACTGTACTGTCCCCAGCGGCCTTACCTGGGGTCCTGCAGGGCCTCCTGGGGCTCTAGCCATGGCAATTCTGCTAGGTGCAACCTGGCCGGCAGCTGCAGCACAGCTCCAAGAGTCTTGGCTTGGCTTTTCAGCAGTGCTTGCTGCTCAAGCATGTGGTGCATCAGGTTTTTTTTTCTACCTTTTTTTTTTGGCCCCTGGATATCCAGGGGTCAAAAAAACCTGTAGGAAAAAAGACTGGTGCAGCAGACACTTGGGCAGTGTGCCCTTGCACTGCAGAGAACACCAGACTGTGGGGTATGTGGTACTGCAAAGGTGTTTGCAGTGCCACAGACTGCATGGCCATGCTCGTTTGGACACACTCACAGGGCTCATCCAGACGAGCCTGCATGTGCCTCTTGCAGCGTCTCAAACCCCTTTGAGACACTGCAAGAGCCACGTGCAGGAACGGGAAAGTTTGCAGTGCAGGGGCAAAAAAAAAATGGAGCTAAAAAAAGCGGGGTAGGGCATGGTCCCAGACCATGCCGTGAGGCAACCGAAGGCTGGGTCCTTCACAGAGACGCTCTGGCTGCCAGAGCGTCTCTGTGGTTGGCCCTCACCCTAGTGCTGAAGCATGCTTCCTGCTCATGTAGAGTAGGCAGCGTGCCAGCAGCTAGGCTCCAGTGCCAGTAAGTAAGGGGTTAGGGGAGCTGAAGGAGGAGGTAGGGGACTATGGGGGGACACCCACTCCCCCAGTCCCTCCTGATTCCTGTGGGGGCTGTAGCCCCTGTGGCGGGCAGCAAAACATATAGGTATTTAGAATTCATTTTATTATGATGATAGAGACACTGCTAGGTTTCCAAATTGTTTTAACAATGTAGATATAACAATGAAACATCCCCAACTCATCGCTCTCTCTCACTCTCGCTCTCGCTCTGTATATAGTGGTCTTTTGTTTTAATTGTGGAGGAACATGGATTTTGGAGTTATTTTACCAAGTGACTTCGGGATTTCTTTATCAGGATTTTTCAGTTTTCCAATAGGGAACACCAGAATTCCTGCGAGGGAGGCCAGTGGCAGGACCCTGCCTGCTCAGAGCTGGCACCTTGGACCCAGCTGGAGGTGGCTGACCTCCTGGCCAATTGGGGCCAGGAGGACATGCTTTGACAGTTCAAAGCAGGCTACCACACTGGGAACATCTTCCGGGCAATAGCTGCCCAGATGGCCAGGCAGGGGCACACATGACAGTAGTGCCGCATAAAGGCCACCCCTGCAGCCACAGCCCACTGGCAGCTGGCCCAAAGAGGCAGGTGCTTCTACTGGCTGTGCAGCCCCATCTGGGTCTGGCAGGTGCTCATCAGGTCCCAGTCAAGCAGCAGCCCCCACTGCCAGACTGCTGCAGTGAGCAGAGGGTGCAGGGAAGTCTAGGGCTGCTTCAGCGGTCCAGCTGGCACAAGGGGTAGTGTGCCCAGGTACCAATTGTCTGGGCCCCAGAAGCTCCTGAGAGCGAGCAGACCTTAGCTACTTGCCAGGGCAGCTTTTTGTACTGATGGGGCCAGGACAGGGCAGCTTTTTATACTGCTGGGGACATCACAGGCGCTGGCCCCAGGCTCTAGTTCCCCCTGGCTGCAGATCTGGGAGGAGCCAGGCAGGGTTATTTTGCCCCAAGTGGCACAATTTGCTCTACAACAAAGTGCATGTCCCAGCATGTGCGCTGAGGTAAAAAGCCCCGGCTCAAATTTGCACCGCTTCTATTTGAGCTGCTGCAAGCGCACGTAGAGTCCTTAGAGTCCTTTCTGCCTAAGTAGAATCTTCATTCAGTAGAGTGGCGTGTTTCATGTTGATAATAAAGATATTGCTTGGAATCAAAACCTGACCTTGACTGACAAGAAACAAATCAAATAGTTTATGGGTTCAATCCTAAATTCACTCAGAGAGGAAGAATGGTTGGGTGGTTAGAACTCAAGAGTTTTCAGTTCTATGTGACTGGACAAATCTCTTCATGGATGCATTTTTGGCACTTCAAAGTGAGGAGAATAATACTCTCCTATTTAACAGGCATGTTTGGAGGATAATTTCAATGATGGTATTAAAGTGGCAACACACTATATTGATCAGGAACAATAAAAAGATGTATGGATATATGGGATCCAGGGTCAAACATTCTTATTTTTATTTACAAAATGCTATAACGGTAAATGTATTTTAAAGGCAAAGATAAAGCTTATGACACTGAACAGTTTGTGATCTAATGTTAGACTAAATTATGGGACTGAAATATAATGCAGTGGAATGTATATGCTGGTAGACAATGCACTAAGAATGGAGTAGTGTGTATCTAAAATTCAGCTTATTTGAAGGTTTATTTGACTTTTTATTTACTTCTGAGTTATTTTGAGTAATTTATATAGTTTACTTTGCATGACTTCATGTTTATTGACATGGCTACTGTATGTTTTGGGTATGTTAATCAGTATTTTTCATAACATTTTAGTTCTGATACTCCTTTCCACTCAGAATCTTAGTCAGAGCTTAAATAGGAGACACAAAGAAAAGTAATGGCAGAGTAACTATGCCATTAGCAAACTGACAAACACTGTGGTTTGCCAACCACTAACAAATATACCTGGGCTAGTTTAGGACAAGTTTGTTTACATAACGTGCTATGGTAGGAAGGACGGTGATATAAATAGACGGCAGGTATTGTGAGGTCATAAGGCTCTCACTGTTAGTGCATGAGTGTAAAAATGTTTCACTGGTCCCCTGATGATCAATAGTGCTCTTAAGAGCACAAACACAGGACTGAAAGGGTCCTGGATCATTGTAACTGGTTCCTGCAGTATCACAGACACCATGCTATATAATCCCCCCCCATAAATTTCACTTTAAAATCAGTCAGGTTGTTTTTCCCAATTACTCTTTATTAGAAAGCTGTTCCAGTACCTTACTCTTCTGATGGTCAGAAACTGTCTACTTTCCAGCCTAAATTTACTCCTGGCTTGTTTATATCCATGTTTTCTTGTGTTATCCATTTTTCCTTGTGTTCTTTTGCTTTAATGTTCTCCCTTGCTCATGTTTCCCATCCTGATTTCTTACTTGAAAGCAACCTTCTTTCTCAGCATGTACAGCTTTCTAAATGAGCGCTCACTGGTGTTTTGTACAATGGGCTTTGACTGGGCTGATATATCCCTGGACCATATTTGCCTTTTTTCATGGCTGCATCATAATAATGGCTCATAATCACTATGTGATCAACTAATATACCAAGATTCTTCTTCTCTCGCATTTCCAGCTCTCAAGCTCCCAGTTTATAGCTGATATTATTATTAGCCTATGGGTGCACAGCCTTGCACTTTCAGTTTCATCCCAGTTTTCTTAGTCCAGTCCTCAGGCATTTAAGCTTTCCTGTATAATATTTTGACCCTCCTCCCAATAGTTAGGACCTCCCAACTTTGTATCATCAACAAATTTCATTAGCACTGTCCTACTTTTTGTGTCAAGATCATTAATGAAAATATACTTCCCCTTTCAACACAACCTTATGTTGTCTCTCCTCTAGTCTATTCTGTACCCACCTTAAAATGTTTGCACTAATCATTATTTACTCCAGTTTAACTAATAATTTCCCATGAGATAAATAGATCGACTGCTTTACTAAAGCACAGAGAAATGAATTACATCTTCCAGATAGATTAGGTCCTGAAAATCAATTTTCTCATCAAAGAAAAAAATAAGGTTAAGTCTGCCGTGGTCTACCTATGTTTAACTCCTAATGTATCATTTTCTACCTATGAACCCCCCCAGGTGTCCCCCACTGGCCAGGAAGAGGTGCTGGAAGGAGAAACCTATGTGTCACTGCTGCTGTCCCCAGGTGATGCAGGAGGGGGAGCCCCAGAGCTGCTCCTGCCCCACACTCCAGGGAGTGGCTGTGTTGGGAGCCAGGCTCATCAAGGGATAACAGCTGTGGCATGCAGGTGGCTCCTTCCAGCACCTGCAGGGATTGTCTCTGTCTGGACCCATGGCTGCTCACATCTGCCCTCAGATGATTGTTGGCCTCAGCCCTGGGACAGTCTTGGGTCCCATGGTGCTGTTTGTTCAATTTATGGTACTATACAAATGAGCCAAAAATATATTCCACACACTTTTGTGTCCTGGGACCAGATCAGCCCTAGTTGGGCCTTGGCTCATTAGACATGAGACTTATTGGCCAGATTTCTACTCTCTCTCAGTCTAAGGAATCACAAGTCTTTATTATTTTTAATTGTTTTTAGTTTTTAAGGTAATGACACAAGTTATGTATCTGGTAATGATACAAGTTATAATTTAGAGACACTCCCTAACTTAGACGAGTTGGAGAATTGGGAGACGGCCTCCCAGTTTGGCTGCACCTGTTAGTAATTTGAGCTACCTGACGGGCCTGCAGACCTTGCCTACTGCTTCATGAATAAAGTTTGTTACCTCTTCTCATTCATTGTTTGCCTGTACTTATTGAAGCTGATGATCACCACACCTCCTCACCTGCAGGGAATGTCCTGAGGGTACCAGCTATTAGGAAGGTACACTTTTAGTTACTAGCTGTTAGGTGAGATTTGCTTTTGTGATCCTTTTTTGCTCCCCTGGGCTGTTGCTACCTTTGAGTGATTGCAAGCATTTCTCATGGTAACATCCTTCAATATGCACTCCCTCTCTGTCTTTCTTCAATGCTTTTTCTCCATGTGTGACTTGTCTTAAGTCTGCCTTCTTCCAGGCAGCTCCCAGCCTCATAAACTGCTATATCTTTTATCTAGGTTGCCCTTAATTGCAGCTGGAGAAGTAGTCAGACCATCATTTATTAAGCCATTCTCAGTCTGCTACAGTGTGGGGTTCACATTTCCCACCATGCTGCCCTTTTGAAACTGCAGAAATGTAGTGACCCAAGTGTTCATCCTTCCATTTTTAAATAAAATTGAAGCAACTTGTGATTTCTCATTCCACTGTTATTTTCTATGACCAGCTCTTCTATAAAATCCTCTCTATTTACCCTCGCTACTTACCAAAACCAACTCTAAAATAGCACCAATCTCTTATTGGTTCAGTGACTATTTGGTGACGAAATCTGTCAGCTGTCATATCCAGGAACAACTGGACTGTACCATAATTAGTAGCATTTGTTCTCTAATCTATATCTGGGATGTTAAAGTCTCCCATCATGACACAATTCCCATTAGTATCCCTCTCTCTAATCATCTTTCTCTATTAATATTGGCAGTCTACTAATATATCCATTTCCATATCCAACTTTGGGAGGGGGGATATGGAAGATCCTTAATACTACCCCAGTGGAACTTTCAGAATCCTTCTTTCAAGTGATTTTGACTCCACACAATTCTATTTTATTCAGCTCTCTCTTCTTATTTCTTAAAAGGCTTCCTCATCATTGATGGACAGTCCTTCCTCACTGTCTTTACCTTGACTTCTATTTGGTACTTGATTTCTAGTCAATGAGTGTATTTTTATATGCTCCATCAAGAATCTTTTCAGCCTCAAGCCCATTCACCGTATCATTGCACCTGGCAGACAGAACATCTTTCTTCTTTCTGGATCCATTCTGGTAAGGGGCATGTTGATTCTTCTTTTTAAGGAGCCCCCATCACATAGACAGGTTTTCCCCTTCCCCTTGTGCTGGTTCTCAGGTTCTCTTCCTTCTGTTCTTTCTGTCAAGAGATCACTCAGTCTTCTACCCTCTTTCTCTCTCAATTCCTTTTATATCATTTTTGTCTCTATGGTGCCAGGCTCTGGGTATCTTTATTGGTTCTTCCTTTCTTCTGTTAAAACTGGATTCCTTGCCACCTCATCTTTTGTTTTTACCTGCCTTACCTCACATTGTCCTGTGTAGCAAATCTCTTCTTCAATTCTATTTATATTCTATTAGTCTGTCTCATCCTTTGCCCTGTCCTTGTGGTCATGTTCTTACATGGATTACCATCCATGTCTAGTGGTTTGCCTCTGTGTTCTTGTTTGTCAGGTGTCTGCAAATATTCATATGCTGTATGGCTTCTCCTCTCTTCTCTCACATTCTCAGATTCCTGTCTGAACTCCATAGGTCTTGGGTGTCATTTACCATGAGCTCTATCAAGAAACATTTCATACATAGGTGTGAAATGTATCTGTCAGGTACTACTCATGAATAATATACATCCCACAGCTTCTGAATCCAGTCAGCTGCTTTGTCTCCTTTCTGCCTTCGGTCACTTCCAGTGATACCTCAATACTAAATGTCATCTTAAAAAAAAAAGGCTGAAAAAGGCTCCTTCCTACAAACTCTTCTATTTGCTGCCCTCTGCTCACTGGCCAGAAAAACCTTTTGCTTAGGTCAGCCCTGGTCCATTATTAAGTTTTAGTAGTTTCCTGTCCATCAGCGAGGATTAAAGACAGGAAGCCTGGAGCTTGCTCTCAGCTGAAGACCTCTGGCTCACTCACAACACACAGACCTTGCAAACTTCAAAAAACAAACAAACAATCAGGCAATAAATAAATTCACTTGTCCCTAAGGAACAAGGACTCTTTCTTTGCCATGGGGAAGTCCCACATAAACTATCCTCTTTGTACAGCGATCCCTTTCTGCTGCTGTGCTGCTGAGAAGGTCATCCCCTAGCCTATAGGTGTGCTGGGGATTCCTTCTCCCTAGACGCAGCAACTTGCACTTTGCAAAATGTTCCAGTATTTGTATCACTGTTTTTGCTGATTCATGGCATAACCATAGAAGATAAGATAAAATTTAGGCTCCTAATTCCAATATTTGAGCTGTCATGTGACCTAGTAGTCAGCACACGGGACTGCCTCTCAGGAGACACTGGAACTCTTCCCCTTTGCCACTGGGTAACCTCAGGCAATCTCTTCTTCCTTGCTCTCCTTTTGTCTCCATGGGTGTTTATACATGAGTGCCAAGGCTGCTCTGACATGCCAATGTGTTGGAGCAGACTCGATTAATCAAGTCTGCTGGAGTGTGGCAATTGATGAGCTCCAGTAGCTACTTGTGTTTCATGTATCAGTGTCCCCACACTTAAAAATGGTGGTGGGAGTGCTTGAACTAAAGCTTGCTGAATACTTTTTCTCCCCGCCCCCCCTGCCACTACTTTTAAGCATGGGGATGCTGATACAGGAGACATGGCGGTGCTTTAATTAGAGCAGCTCTCGGAGCCACTTTAATTAAAGCAATGTCCCCACCACTGCTCTGTTCACAGAGCTTGTGTAAAAGTGCCCCATGATTCTTACCCTCTTAGCTGCATAGCAGCTCAGCTTCAACAGGGTTTGGGGGGAGGGTGCTACAGGCTGCTGGTTAGGGCATTCTCTTGTGAAGTAGGCATCCCCAAGGTAGGATGCTTAAGCAACTCTTCAGGCCAAAATGAATGACAAATGGCTCCTAGGTCCCTTTGGAAATTGGAACCTGCTGGAACAGGGTCAATCTGGATTATTTTTTTTGTGACAAAGACACCCCTAAATCCTATTTCATTCATTTTGATTAAACATTCAAGGAACAGTTGGAATAAATGGACTCTGAAAGATTAAACATTTTGTCCTGTGGGCTACAAGAGCTCCTATTTGAATTCTATAGGTCTTCAATGTGTCCATCAGCAAAAAAACAATTGAGACAAGACTGGAAATCCTTGAGAACACTTGGGTCATAAACACCCAGGGAAAAAATCAAGAAAAAATGAAGTAAATATCTATTAGGTTTGCTTTGTACATGAACAGGCTGTGATAGTATAAAGGGAGTCTGACTGCGGGAGGATGAAGCAGATGGAGAATTTGAGCTGTGAAAGAAAATCCTTATTAACACAAATATCTTCAATAACAGCAAAAGAACACACAAAATATGGGTCAATGTATTTTTTTTTGCATAAACGTTCTTGTTTTTTCAACTTCTGTGCATTTTCAGTGTGAAAGTTCCACTTGAAGGTGTAATCTACAGTATGCAACCTTTACAGTAAGGAAGGTGTATAAAAATCTGCACTTTATCTCCTGACCAGCATCCCATTATGGTCACCAAGTTTAAATTTAGAGCTTGCCTACCATTGAGAAACATAGTAATTTAACAGTTTTTTATATATTTTCATTGTGCTCTTCCAATTTGTTTCACATTTTTATGGCCTCCGGCACCCAGACTGACAGCCAGGAAGATCTGAACACATTCTTCTAAGAAAAGAGGAGAGAATTGAAATCCATTGGAATTTCAGTTTAATTTGACTAAATTACAGAGAGCACTAAGCTCTTCATGGCAATTAGCTATTCACTGTTTTGGGGGTGTCAAGCAGTTTAATTTTCTTTTTATATAATACTTTAACAGAACAATGATTTTCATCATTTTCTAAATTGCACTTGGCCATCCAGGAGAGAGGGTTGGGTTCTACCAAATTATCTGAACAAATATGTAAAAGATTAGCTTGTTAATTAACTTATTCAAGCACAACTATCTGTTAAACGAAGTCCTCACAATCAAGCATTTCCATTGCCTCTTGCCAGCTATTGTATCCTAAATTATGGAAAAATAGAGCCACTGTTGCTTAGAAATAAATAGCATTGTAATGATTCAGGTGTTAGCAAATTTTAAAAGTGAAGTGAATGCTTTTGAAAACTTAGCTGATAAGACTTCAAAAAGCTTAGAAAGATTTTTAATCTGGGTGAAAAAATTCCAGAAATTTTGTAAATCAAATGTACAAGGTAACTTGTTTAAAGTGAGAGCTGTCTGCTCCTGTTATCATTACTGTTTCCTGAGAGACAGTTTATGGAAGGTGGTTTTATGATGCATTCCTGAAACACCTCCAGATTTCAAATATGCAGTATAAACCACCTAGTGAAAACTGCATAACTTACCTTTGATTTATAAATAGTACCACACCTACTTTAGATGTACCAAAATTTCTAAGTTCTCTTTTAGTGAGTTAGTAACAAAAACAAAGCTTAACACAGAAAGATTTGCTAAAAAACCAGAGTATCAAGGCACAGGAAACCACCTCCTAGATTAAAGCTTGTTGCCTATTTCTATAGTAATGGATGGAAGAACAGTGTGTGACACATTTGCAAGAAAGAATCAAGGTTGGAAAGAATCAAGGAAAATTTCTTTGTATGGCATGTCATGTTCTGTGTCCCTCATAAGATTTACCATAAAAGGAAGGATTGCTCGTAGCAAAAAATAAATAAAATAAAAATAAAATTGATTTACCAACATGGATTTTCGTAGATTTTAAGCTCTTTTTCATGAACAGAAGATGGACTCCAATACCAGTGGGCCCCACACTGGCCCTCCACGTGGCAGTTCCAGTGCTGGTGGGCCTGGGCAGGAGCATGAAGCAGCCAGTGTACGGGCATGGCATAGGACAGGCAGGTGTGCAGCGAGGGTGTGCCAGAAATCAGTGGCAGGGTCTGGGCAGGCTGCTGTGGCTAGCCTGAGGCCACCTGGAGTGGGACCTGGAGGCCAGAATCTGGCTGCAGGTTTCCCAGGGTGCTGCTGGGCCTGGCAGTTGCCTGCAGCACCCATTGTAGTGTGATGGCACAAGCCTGGCAGCTGATGCAGTTCCAGGGAGCAGTGCCAAAGTGTGGACAGGCTGCTGCGGCTGACTTGGGCCCTCTGTAGGGACACGCAGTGGCCAGAGGCTGGCTGCAGGTGGCCCAGGGCCCCTGCGTCCCTACAGACTTTTAAGGGCCTGGGTCTGGGGCAGGTAAAGAGCTACCCCAGCCCTGGGGCTGGAGAAGATCCCAGTTCCAGGGCTCTGGGGCTGAGCTGCAGGAGGCCCCCTCTGGCAAACCACCTCTTATGGCACTTGCCCTTAGAGCCCACCTGCCCCACTGTCCACATGCTCCCTCCTGCCTCTCCACCCCTAGCGCTACTCTCAGGACATGCAAACGGTTGAAAGAAAAAAACTTTATTTTCCTCACAACCCCCACCTCCATCCCTCCCCCCTCAAGACATCTAGCCCTCTTGCCCCTCCCTTCCCAACACAGAGCCCCCTCCCCTTCTCTCCTCAACAAACAGAGCCTGTCCACCACCCTGTTCACCCTCCAATAATAAAAAACCTGCTTCTCAATGTGAAAATTATATATAAGAGTCTCAGTCTTTTAATCCTCCTGAGTGGGGGGATGTGGGGTGGGGGTACCTAGGGGACAGAGTCTGGGGCAGGCAGCCAGCACCCCAGCCTTGGGCCACTCCCCCATGGATCTGGGGGCTGAGGCAACACTGGCGGACAGCAGGATCATCCATGGGTGACAGCAGCCAGTGCTCCTCCAGGGGGGCGCTCCCCCTCTGGCTGCCCAAGGGCAGGGCCAGCAGCCTTTTCTGGTGCCTGGCATGGAACCTCTGGGTTCTTGGATGTGTGGCCTCAGGGCAAGCAGCAGGCCTGGGCCCAGGCAGGTGACAGAGGACTCAGGGCAGGGACCAGCTACCAGAAGGCCTGTGAGGCCAGGAACAGGGGCTGGGCAGTGGGGGGAACACACATGACTGCCAGGCCCAGGAGGGAGTCCAGGACCTGACGGTTGTTGTCCACGGCCTCCGGTGCTTGGTGCTCAATGGCAATCTGTTCGCACAGAAGCCACAGGTGCCCCTGCTTCAGGGCCAGTAGCTCAGCCCAGAATGCCTCCTCCTGGGCAATGTCCTCCACCTGCCAGGCCTGTGCCCACACCTCCCAGTCTTCTGCCACCTCTACCAGTTGCTGTAGAAGAAGGGTTCAATTGTGCATGCACTCCTGGCACAGCCAGCATATGCGGTGGGCTCCAGTGCTGGGTGGAGGTGACCTGGAGCCTGCATTACCACTGGGGCTGGTGGACTCTGCTCCACATCCAGATGTTGGCCCTCCAGAGGCAAGAGATGGAAACCTTTGTGACAGTTTGCAGCATTTCAGAGATATGATGCTCTGCACCAAGGGCTGTGTGCTGCCCGGTCTCAGATTGGGGGCCGGCCATGCATGGGTGCCCAGGGACCATGGTAAGTTGGGCTGGGCAGCCCTGGTCCCAGACAGCTGTTGGTTGAATCCCCTACCCGTGCCTGCTCCCCTGGGGCTGGTAGGCTACTGGATGCTGGCCGCAGGCAGCTTTTCTGCCCTGCCTTGTCCCCAGGGAAAGACAGGTCAGGATCCCAGCTGTACCTGCTGCCATGACTCCACACCCCATTCCCCCCACCTCTCCCTGCAGACCAACTGCTCTATTGTGCTGTTGCCCAGCAGCTTTCCCTCTAAGCTGTGTGGTGTGCGTGGCAGCACAGGTGCACTCATGCTGTGCTGCCAGGCATACCTGCATGGGTGTGCACACTGCACAGGTTAGAAGGAATGCTGCCACCCAGCCCATGGTGCCTGGACTCAAGGTGCATGGGTTTCCTGGATAACTGGGGCAAGGGGCTGGCCATGGCCTTGCCCTCCCCCATGGGGGCCTCTCTGGGGCCAGCTCCCCACTGTGCCACTGCTGCACCTTGAGTGTGCCCCTGATACATTTGCCCGGGGTGGTGTGAAATGAGCTATTTGTGCAGGCTGAGCGGTGCCCAAGCCACTATGTCCTGCTGCTGCTGATCCTCCTGGTGCACACCTGCATTTTTGGTTTGGGACCCTGGGCTATGATGGTGTGGGGGACAAGCCTGGCCTGCCCCGCAACCTCTAGCATTGCCTGTGGAGCTACCTGTGGCAGTACTACATGTTCCTGCACCTTGCTGCTCAGGAGGACGTTTCCACTGGCATTAACACCTTCTTTGGAGTGTGAGAGGCACATGCCTGCCCAGCTGCAGGGAAATGGGCTGCTCAATAAAGTTTTGAACTGTGTCCTGCCTCTCTATGTGCTGTGTGTGTGTGTGTGTGTGGGGGGGGGAACCCAGGGCCAGGGGAGTGAGGGTGGGCCAAGCAGCAAGGGGTGGCAGGGGCCAGGGCCAGAGACAGGAGCAGGGCCTGGGCCTGGGAGGGCCCTTCCCCCAGTGCAGGACTTACCACTTGGCCAGGGCTGGTGAGGCTGATGGCTTGGTCCATGCCTCCCCATTGGCGATGGTGACTGGCTGCACCCGATGTTCTCAGCCCGTGGTGAGCAGCAGGCTGGTGCCTGGCTAGGCTCTCCTCCCCCTCCTGGGGGTGGAGCTGGTGCTCCTGGTGGCTGGCAGTGACATGGCTGTTGAGACAGCCACTGGCCTGGGCTCCCTGAGCTGCTAGAGCAGAGGTAGGCAACGTTTTTTGGCCAAAGTGCTGAAAACCCCCCAATGTCTACCTTGGAAGGTGCCAGAGTGCCAGCATGCTAGAAAATGGGGGCGTGGGTTGGGGGCGGTATATGGCAGGAAGCACTGCATATAAGTAGATTTAATAATCATAAATCTTGCCTTTGTTGTTGTGTATTCCTTTTTTGTTGAGCATGTTGCAATGAGAGAAAGAGAGAAGAGACAAATAAGAGAAAGGGGTGGGGGGAGAGAGAGAAAGAGAGAGAGAGAACCAGACACACACACATGCACACAGAGGACCACATGCACAAACACAGAGAACGAGAACACACCCAGAACAGACACGTGCGCACACAGACACACAGAACCAGAAAAAGGTAGACAAACACACAGAACCAGATGCACAGGCGCATGGAGCCAGGCTGCTGGCCACTGGACAAAGTTCAACCCAACAATGCCCTGGTCCAGCCAGAGCCTCTGTGCTTCCCCGGGGAGCCAACCCCCAGGCTGTAGAGCAGCTGGCCGAGGCCCTGGCCCGGACCTTGCCCATCAGGCATCTCCACATCACCTCAGAACGCCATGGGGTCACCTATCTCCTCCTGGGTCCAGTTGGGGGCCATGGTGGAAGGCTTGGGCATGCTCATGTGGGTGTGGCTGGGCCTCAATGGGGAGGATGATGATGACATTGTGTCCTGTGCCAGCTCTCTGGGCCCCCATGTGACTGTCCTCGCGTGGCCAGCCCTGGACAGTGCCCAGCAGCACTCAGGATAGGAGCACAGCCAGGGACTGGGAGCAGTGTGGCAGAGGCAATGTACCACAGGACCTACAAACACAGGAGAGAGTGCTGGGGGAGAGCAGCAGCATGGAGCAGGTGCTGGCCCTGCTGCCAGAGACAGCTAGCTAGCAGCCCTGGGGAGATCTCAGGGCTGGGCAGGGTTTGCAGCAGGCTACAGCCCTTTACAACACTCACCTGTGGCCAAGCAGCAGCTCTGGCTATGGGACAGGACTGGCAGAGGCTGCTTGTGTCTTGTTCAAGGAGCACACAGGGCCTGCAGTGTTCCTGGTTAGACAACAGGCTCTCCAGGTGCCTGTGCAGTGTTCCCCAGGGCATAGAGTGGCTGCAGGCTTTTATAGCTTGCAGCTATGGGCTGCTAGAGAGGCAGGCCAGCCCTGGGTCAGGAGAAGCTCCCAACCTGGAGCCCTGGGGATGGGCTCAGACAGGGCAGACCCAGCACTAAAGTTAGTGCCAGGTTGCGTCTACATGTGTGGTACTGTGTATTAACTAATCACAACCAAATTTGATACTTGCATTTTCAGGTATCAAATTTAGTTGCAATTAGTCTAAGTTACTGCACAGCAAGGGCATGCATGTGTAGACGCACATCCATACTGCACAGTAAACTAGGCTGAGACACATTAACACATGTCATGTAGATGCACCCTATGAATATACACACTTAGTGCAGATAAGCTGAGGGAGAAAGTGCTGATTTTACAACCACCCCTTAGAGTAAATTCACCCTTTATATAATTTTCTTGCATTTTTTTTCATCGAACAACATTTACAATTGAGAATACATCCACGATCCTTTTGAGAGATGAAATGACAAGGCAGCTGGGTTGCTAATAAGACTAAGTATACATGCCAACAAGGAAGCCTTGACTATTAAATGTTTTCTGCATATTGAGTCATGCATGAGGGATCACAGATGCAACTCTTTCTGTTTTCTGAATTATGTGCATATGGAATAATGTGATTTTCACTCCTGACTCTGTTAGATAGAATCAGATGGTTAAATAAAAGTGTTTTCTGTTTCTGCATCTCTACTTATTCCAGGCTCTGTAGTTTTATGCCTGAGAAACATAACACTTTTAGCATGGGAACTTCTTACTTTGAGCTAGTACAACATCTAGTTTGGGTAGTCAATAAATGAAAAAATAGTAATGGATATAATGATGCTTTGGGAGGCAGGAAATGTTTTAGCAACCGTGATGAAGCAGTGATGAAGTACAAGTTAAAGTCTTGCATGGTGTGCTATCTTGTAATCTTGCAAAGAATAATGCCAACTTTTAGTTATTTCCTGTTAACATCACCTTAACCAATAGGAGAACCAAAGTCAAAGTCTATCAGTTTCTTTAACCACCCCCCCCCCACTTTATTTAAATTGTTTAAAAACTCACTTCCATATTTAATTTTAATGTTATCATATGGTCATTTTCATAAGGTTACTGAGTGGCAGAGGAGTTTAAGCACAGGGGTGGTATAGTGGTGCCCTTACATTGTTTAGCAATGTTTATACTAATATTTCATCCTTTCTGATATAATGTAATGGGAAGGAATGGTGCAAGAAGTGATTTGAGCAGTAGGTGGAGCCTAAAGAAAATGAAACACAGATCCATGCACCTATCAAGGTTACTATTGATCATTTGCTCATGTGAGTAATTCCATTAACTTTAGTGGGACCAGGCCTGTAAAAGTGCTCAGTAGTGTGAGTGAAAGTTGTGTAAACTGGGTTTTAGGTTGGGAACTTTTCTGTTCAACATTACAGTACATCTTGCATGACAGAGAGAAGAATCTGAAGGGAAAATATAGACATTTTCAGGAGAGCAATGGTCTAGCATGAAAGCAGAATTCAAGGTTAGATTAGGACCAAAGAACAAGCAGAGACTATGAAAGATAAATCTGACCCCAAACATGGAGAAGCTGAAGAAGCTTAGACAAGATGGAAGGACACAGTTATTTAGAGATCACTGATTGTTCTATCTAGTAGCCCAAAGAGACTGAAGAAATTTTATGATTCTATTACAAAGTCTTAAAGTAAGAGAAATCTGAAACTGGAAGAAAACAATGGACACAATGGCATAAATAGTTAGATGCACTCCAGAAAAACCTTCACACCAAGTAACAGTAATGATTACTGAATCTAATTGAAAGTGCTGAAGCTGCCCATTATCAAACAGATGGTCATGCTTTTTCTGCACATTTCAGCCTTTTCCAAGTTTTTCCAGTCTCATTCTACACCTGGCAGCCCTTGCAGAGGCAATGATGTGGCTGAGCCCGAGCCCAGTGAAAACACATGATGGCACTTTCTATAGAGCAAGTTCTATATGTTTAAAAGTTCTGCATGTTTGCATTCAGCTAGGGGTGGAAATAAAGCCAAATAAGCAAGTAGTAAATAACATGAGAAGAAATCTTGACAAGTTATAAATAACCTAGCTAGATCACCCTGCTGTAATTATTACCAGTTATTGTGATTTGTTTAATATGGTAGCTATGAATAATTGGAATGCTTCAATCCTGCAAAAAATATGGTCAGATGATTAAAAGCTTTTAGTAAAATTTCCAAAAAACATCTATATGACTTCTATCTACTTTTCAGAAGTGACTTATTTGTTTAGATGTTCTACAAACTTGTGCTTCTAAACACCTGCAGAATATTCACACTGATAGTTAGCACCAACCTTGAGGTCATTCTTAAGCCCAAACTTGCCAACCATCTCATCCCTTACCATAAACCCAAATTCTGGGAGCACGCCATCAGCTGTAGGATCTCTGCTGAATTTAGGGTATGAAGGAAATCCAACAGCACTGGTCTTCTAGTCCTTCCTTTTCTCAATGTGTTCAGAAAATATTTGTGTACTACAGGGCTCAAACACAGGACCTTGGTAAGATGGTCAATGCTAATTCTACTATTCCCTATTCCTGAATGTTGGCTCTTCTGCACCTTTCTTCCTCCCTTTATTGCACGATTCTCTGTTGCATTATTTAACCCCCTTCATCATTTGACCCTTTATGTGATCTCGTGGCTGCCTACAAACTCATTGGGGGGCGGGGGGCAGCAAGAAATAGGGGATACAATGTTTACCAAGGCACCCGTCGGTGTAACTAGAAATAATGGCCACAAACTGGAACAGTGCAAATTCAGATTGGACATCAGGAGAAAATTATTTTCAGTGAGGGTTGCCAAAATATGGAATATGCTTCCAGGGGAGGTGGTGCTGTCCCCTTCCTTGGAGGTATTTAAAAGGAGATTGGGCAGACACCTGGCTGGGGGTCATCTGACCCCAGCACTCATTCCTGCCCAGGGCAGGGGGTTGGACTCGATGATCTAATAGGTCCCTTCTCACTCTAACATCTATGAAACTATGAAACTATGTTCCTTGAGGTCCACCAAGGTATACTTAACTAAGACCCTGGTAGTAGCCACAGCAAACCAGGCTTCCTGATGTGCTGCTAGGTTGCCTCATGAGGACAGCTGCATCCTAGTAAGCATCTGTAAAGAGTACATCAAGATTAATAACGTCAGTAGCAGCTTGAAAATAATTCCTCTTTGCAATGCTATTTTGCAAAAGCTAACAGAGGTGGCCATCTACCAGACTGGGTCTCAGTGGGTGCATCTGCAGATGTGCTTTACTGCAGAGTAGACTAATTAGCTTTGCAGTAAAGTGTCACCATCTACATGTGTGCTGGTATTATGGTGCAGTAAATTAACTCCAGTGTAAGATGGTACTGTCCTCGACAGTACTATCTTATGGGGGAGTACTTATGTGTGCTGAAATACATGTATAGACAATGACAGGGGGTGGCTGGGGCAGGAGGGTGCTAAAATGTGGGGGCTGCCTGCTGCCTAGCCCCTCACTTTAACATGTTCATGCTGCAGGTAGCCCCTTTGCTGCCTGATGCTGCCACCCAGAGTCTGGGGCTGATCCCCAGAACCCCCTACCAGCCTGGGGCTGCTCTGCCTTGGCTCAAAGTCCTGCGGTCCTGGGTGGATTGCATGGATAGATGCACCCAGCATGTCTTAATCAAGCACATGAAGTCCAAGTACATTTACAATTAGGATTAGGTTGGCAATAGTAGGTTTCATCTGTTTGTCCAAACTGTAATGTATTTTCCACTTCTTTATTGTCTGATTCCTTATTATAAGTAGTGGTTTGTGGCCTTGCTGGACATTGTACTGGATACTTTAGTAAGTGCTTTGTTTTCCACCTGAGCTCCCAAAAGGCACCCCAGCTGCAAGACATAAGTACTTGGGCCACAGTAATGACAGGCTTTTGTGGTAGATCTGTGGTTGATTCACTGATCCACAACCTTATTAACCCAAACAGGATTTTGAGCAATAGTATTAGGCTGCAGCCTTGGCCAGCCTGATACCTCTCTAACTGGTCATTCAGTCCAAGCAGCCCAACCAGAAGCCTCCATCTGGGCCTACTTATCCACTCACTCCTGACACTGGTGTGGCCAGCCAGGGTCAACTGGATCTCTACCTCTTCCCAGATAAACCCCTGATCTGGAAGATTAAATGTCTGCGTAACAGGCTCAAACTGTACCCAGGCTGCTTCCCCCTTGGCTTGTCCCTTTACTGGCTCTCCTACTGATCCCTCAGCTACCAGACCCAGCTTGCCCTCAGACCATCCATTTCGTCTAACCCTTTGACTTCCTAATCCGACTCCTGGCTTCATCTCCTGGATACCTGGCCTGGCTTACCTGCTGACTCTGCACTCTGCCTGACCCTCCAGATGTCTGATACAGCTTTTTTAAATAACCTCCTGGCTTCTGCCTTCCTGACTCCCTAACACTCAGATTCTGTGCCCTCCTTCTGAATTGCTTTGCCAGACCCTAAGAGACTTCCAGACCTGGCTGCCTATGATCTGGTGTGACAAGCAGTTATGACTTCTGCCCTGCAACAATACATTCCATGGCAGGCTGCAGTGACTTCTGGCCTCAGGGCTGCTGAACAAAGACAAGTAATCCATGGATCAGTGGCAATGTATAGGGGGTGCACGGGGCTGCACTTGCACTCCCTGAGAGCGCTGGGGCACCCCCTGACAGATTGCACTCCTTGCTTAGGCGATGGGCAGGGGAGGCAGGTGGGAGCACCGGTGTCCCCCCTGCGGGCACCGGCTGCGGAGTGGGAGCACCAGATGTAACACCACAGTCATTTCTGGGAGTGCCATGGTTGCTTCTGGGAGTGCTGCAGCCACTTCCCAGTCAGTGCAATTGACCGCAGGTACCCCCCGGTTGTTGAGATTGGCTATGGGGGGACTCCCCCCGGTCGGTAAGACTGGCCATGGGGGGATCCTCCCTGGTCACTGACTGGTCATTGGGGGGGGGGGGGGCGGGGGACTAAGATGGCACCGGTCGCCCATGCCATGGATCAATACCTAGAAGGTCTCTACCTCTCATGGTACATAGAAATATTGGATACATCTTGATTTAGTGTATGAGAAATCAGAAGTGCAATGTGGATGGCTGTGGTATGGACTACAAGTTACACTGCAGATGAAATCAGCTTAAGGTGGCTGTGGATGACCCCAAAATAGACAACAAATATTGTAGTAGATTTACCCTAAATTGCTTTTGAAAATTAGACACAGGCTTCTGAATTATCAAGTGCAAAATCTAGATTAGTAAACTGGATACTAAAACAGACTTTAAGTAAGGTTTAGGTGTCATAATCTCAAAAATCAATCTGGAACACCCACATTCCAGTGGCCACAAAATACCTAATAACCGTGGTGGCAATGGTTAGTGTCACAGGGAGAGGAAAACCAGGGAGATTCCTGGGGCCACTAGGGGAACCCCAGGGCCAGGAGCTGGGGGTGGAACGGAGAAAAAGGGAAACTTACTCACCGCAGGAGCGGCGGAGGAGCAGAGACAGCGAGGAAAGCCCGTGCGGAGCGCTGATCATGTCTTATGGCACCTGCGGCCGGCGGATGTAAAAGGGCCGGCGGTAAGATGGAGGGGGCACATGTATGTGCCGGGAGGAAGCCTCGCCGGTAGTGTTAGCTGGGGGCACGAGACGCCGGGAGCAACTCCACGCATAGACCGCGAGGGAGCTGCGGAGCCCAGCAGTGAGCCAGCACCTCGAGCGAGGACTATACCTGCACACAAGCCAGGAGGTGAGGCAGAAGGAGACCCCAGGGCGTGGGGAGGTCAACGGACCTGGGAAGACCCAGAGGGAGGTCTGCTGCTGTGGCAAGACTCAGAGAGAGGGTTGCAGCTTGAGGAGGACCCAGAGAGAGGGCTGCAGGGTGGAGAAAACCCAGAGAGAGGGCAGCAGCTAGGCGGAGACCCAGAGAGAGGGCAACTCCGTAGTGAAGACCCTGAGAGAGGGCGACGGTTCGGCAGAGACCCGGAGAGAGGGCTGCTGCCCTCAAGGGATCCAGAGAGAGGGTCTCGCCAGGGAGAAGAAGGAGTAACGTTCAACCAGGATAGGTGGTGTGGGGGCATAGAGCTGGACCCCGCGGAGGTAGCTTAGTCAATAAGTAGGGGTGTAGAGGGGTTAGCTGTGTTCCCTGAGGAAGCCCAATAGGGGGCAAGGTTATGCCTCTCGTGATATTTATTAAGTTGCTAAGCTGAAGTGTGAAAGGTGTTCCGTTTGTTTTCCCCGTTTTAGAAGGGGCTGAGGAGGTATCTAAATAGACTGAGGGAGTGAGAGGCAGGCGCGTTGTTAAGAATTTAAGGATGCGTATGGTCCGTCAAGAAAGTGACCT
>NW_005841882.1:2918565-2928252 GCF_000455745.1 Alligator sinensis | reverse complement strand
AGGGAAGGAGGAGCCTCGCAGAAGACATCAACGAAACAGGTGACCGACGAGGGTGACTGCGTCGTACGGAGTCCCACCCACTGGAAGATTCAAAGTCGTGGCAGGCGAGAAGGGGCAACCTGCGGCGCGTGTGAAGACCTCCCATAAGGCCACCTGCAACAGCAAGGCGAGTACCGGTAAGCACTCAGAGCAAGGAAGCCTGAGGTAAAATGTACGAGGCCCGGCGGGTACAGTTAGTTAGTGATTTGATAACTAAAGCTACTTCACGGTGTAGTAGGACTGTGTGAAACTTTGGTTCCTGATTCAATTCAGCAGAGATTCAGCCTGATTCGGTGGCCAAATCTCCAAATCCAAATTGAATCGGAGGACTCTTTAATCTCTCCAGATCAAATTGGAACCCTCCGATTCAGTTCGGAGAGATTCAAAAAGATTTGGAGATTCAGACGTAGAGACAGCTTTAAATGTTTTTCTACATACTTCTAGGTATCAGGCCACTGTGAATGCTGCGATGCTGGGGCACATGGAGTGTTCCACAGAGGTGTGGGGGGCTCCCCAGCATGCTCCCCAGCCTTCCTGGGTCTGGGGGGAGGGCACCCAGGGTCCCACTGTGGCTGATCACCAAGCCAGGGGGCTATGGGGGGGAGGCCTGCACGCTCCCTGGCAGGCCCAGAAGTGGACCAGAAGTACTTCTGGTCCACTTCTGGGTTTGCTGTCAAGCATGTGGAGGGCCCCTCCCACAATTCTGTGGGATGCTCCATGCGCCCCAGCATCGCAGTGTACACGAGCTGCGCTGGTACCTCAAGGCAGGTTGACCAAACTTTTAAAGCTGTGTCTATGTCCAAATCTCTGATTCTCCAAATCAGCACTGAATTTTCAGATTTGGATTTGACTGAATCAAATCAGGGACAATGATCTGAATCAATTAATCAAATTACTGCTCCTGATTGGGGCCAAATCCAAATTGAATAGGGCCCACTCCGCACACCCCTACTGTGTAGTGTTTTTTTACAAGCGATTTTCTGTTTCTAGCAATGAAAATACAACATTACAGTAACATTTCCTTTTCACATTACTATCATATCACTAGAACAATTGCTAATATAGACACTTTTAATATGATCTCTGTATAGCATAGAAATACTGTTTCTGCCTATTCACACTGACTTATTATGTGTACAGGTAAAAAAATAGCTCATAATTCTAGGTTTATGAATAAATCCTACAGATATTCCATATTAAAACATGCCCAGTATTCTTTTATAGTTTGAAAGGGGGTCCCTTTGCTCTTATATATTAAAGTATGCACCTGCCTTCAATAAGCTCACATGCAAGTGAACTGTATGCCTAATTTGCCTTGTAAAGCAAGTGTAAAAGGAGAAAACTTTTTTGCTGTGTAAAAAAAGAAAGGATTTTCTAAGGAAAAACACAACTGAACACATTTAGCTGTGATTTGGGAGACAAAAAGGGTTTGCGTAAGACCAATGAAATAATGGAAAAAAGTCAAATTACAGTGTATTTTCCCCTACTTCTTCTTAAGAAGTATTGGAGAATATATATAGCCGAGATGGCCATGTGTTAGTTTCTCAGGTGCATCATATTTGCTAGGATGATTAGCCCTCTTTTATTTATTTGGTGTATCTTTTTTAAGAATGGATTAAGATCTAATCAATCCTTTATGAACTGTAAAGGATAACCCAGTTCTAGTACAAAGGTGACTGTTTATTGGATAAGTCTTATGAGGAGACATAGTAAGGAGAAGAAATGTAGATATACACACATTAAAAACCCAGAGATAAATAACATAAGCATAACTTTACATAAGAAAGAAAAATTAGACAGGATAAGTAGAGTTTGTAGCTTGAAGGTTACTTACACATTCATTACTGACCAGAAACTCTGAAGCCAGAGCAGTAGACAGAATAGTAGGCAATTTCTGAGTGCCTTCTGTCTGTTCTACAGTATAGCACTATATTACTTAGAGTCATAGAAAATTGGAGTTCGAAAGGACTTTAGCAGGTCATCTAGTCCAACCCCCTGCTCAAAGCAGGACCATCCCCAACTAGATCATCCCAGCCAAGGCTTTGTCTAGGCGGGTGTTAAAAGCCTCCAAAGATGGAGATTCCACAACCTTTATGGGTAATCTGTTTCAGTGCTTTACCACCCTCCTCGTGAGAACGTTTTTCCTAATATCTAACTTGAACTTTCCTTGCTGCTTCTTTTAAGCCCTTTACGCTTCTGCTTACCGTAAGTCAAACTTACTTATCACTACTTGCTCAAGCCCTGTTTTCTTCTAAACCCCACTTTGTATAGCTCTTTTTTTGCAGTCATAATTAATACTTAGGTTATTTGGTTGCTATAGCATTGCTGCAGCTATCTACTGTGGTTGTTAGCACTTTTACTTTTCCAAATTTACCTAAAAATATTTAAAATATTTATTCTGGGCCTGCTTGCGGTTTATGTTATAATCTTTACCCCATTTGTTTTCACTTTCTCTGAATCTTTAGAGTAGTTCACCTGTCGGTAAATCACAAATGTTAAGTTCAACTAGGCCTAACGCCTAGTTATGCCACATTCTAAAACACAGGCCTTGAATCCTGTTGGTTCCTACTTGAACAATTAATACCTTACTGCTTTTGTTAATTCATAAACACTGAGTTATATTATTTAGCATTTGAAAAAAGGGTTACCTTCAACATAGCTTCTGCGTTCTTGGGCTGGCTCTTGGTTTGCTCCTCCTTGTCTGTTTGCACATGGGAAGCGAGTATTGCATTTCAGCACCTGCATTTTACCTTGTATCTCTAGTGCAATTGCTTCTGACTTTCACTAGTTTAAGTCAGAGCATAAGCTGGTCTTAAATGACAGATTCTATATAATAAACCTTCATTTAAATTAACTGTAAACTATTCTATTCCTTGGTTGGAGCAACAAACTGGAAGTCAAGAAGATACTGGTTTTTAGTGGCTCAATGCCACACTTTGACATCCTGTAGATCCTATTGTTCCTTACTTTGTGCATGTAAGAAATCTGCACCAAAGATACACAAGATGTACTCAGGGTCTGCTAGGCTTCTCTTGGAAACATGAGTATAGGCTGGGTACACTGGCAGCATATATAGCATAGACCAACATGGCCATAAATCATGTAGAGAAGGAGAAAAGAAAAGTCACAAAAGTAGCTGCAAAGCTTGGCTAGCCGCCACAGTAAGGGCAGTATGTAACAGTGCCTTGATTCTGTTAGTTACACCTTCGTTAGCATTTTTCATGCTCCAATTTCTGTAGGCCCAGGAGTGCTTAATAGGCACAATGGCCAGCAGCTTGTGGATGAGTTGTTCCTGACAGAGAACATGCCTTTGTATCTTTTTGTCAGACTGGCTGTTTTCACACGTTTCAAAACTGTTGTGGGATGCAGAGCAGAGGGGACATGAGGATCCTAGATGTCATCCTTGGGGTGTCACCAGACTAGTGGATAAAAGCAGAACCATGGTGTACAATATGTACAGAACTGAGCTTATTTAAGTAAATCTCTCCCACGCCCACAGAGGACATAGTGTAATAAATTGAAATTGCTGTGTGAAACTTTTTCAAACATTCTAAGGATTAAAAGATTAGTATTCAATTTCCTTGTGAATTTAATAATTTAGTATCCATAACACTGCAGATTTATGTGAACACACCTTGTGCCAGTGCTATTTGTCCCTGGGGAACACCCATGCCATGAGCGCTCTGGCACATGGCAGGTTACCCTGAGTGGGGTAGGGGAGTCTGGGGTCAGCGACTCCTGGGGTCCAGCCACAGCAGGAAGCCTGGCTGGCTGGTCAGGCTCTGGTTTTGGATGGCATGTCACATGTGCCACCCTGCTTGTTTTTTGATGTGGGTATTTTGACCCTGGGCTCTCTGGGGGTCCAAACCCCTGCCTCCCCCCACAAGGTAGCAGCACAGGGAATGCCTGCATGTGTGGTGTGTGGCACTGCTGACGGGAAACCTGTTGGACACAGCTGGAGTGTTTACCCTAGTGTTTAATCCTTGAAGTCCTGGGGCCATATAGAATTCTCACTTATAAATCCAGAGGAAACTCCCAGAGACAGATCTGCTGTATTAATGCAACTGCCTTTTATGTCAGCTATGCCTCCACCCTCAACATAAATACAAGGAGGTGACATGCTGCAGACTAGAGACATGTCAGGGTGGATGGATGCATAGAAGAGCTGTGTCTCCTAGATTCTCCTCTGCCATAAGGTCTGTTAGGTAAAGCCAGTAGTGGAAAACAGAACAGACCTTTTGCTGCTGTAATCTTTTCTAGGAATGGGAAGCTGGTGAGCAGGCAGCCACAGTCTACTTTTCAGTCATGTAGGACAAAGTGGAGAATTGGAGTCCTTTATGTCAGTGGAATCATACTGGATTTCCTGAGGTATAATCAAGGGCAGAATTTAGTTCACGATTCTTATTCAGCCTTTCTTCTGTCATTCTGCTCTTACTCACAGGGCTTTGAGTGGCTAGGAGCACCACAGAAGTAAGATGCTCAGCTCCCAAAGGATTAGCACTTGGCATTACTCTGTTGTGAGCCTTGGGACCAAGAAAAGACTGGGGCTAGAAGGACTGCATTCCAGATCCTCATAGCGAAAGGAAGTACATAGGGGAAGTGGTAGAAAGGAGAGCTTCGCAGGTGAAAATCCCAGCTGCACTTCAGCAACACTTAATGAGGCAGAGTCTGGAGCTTGCATTCAGTGAGCTCATGCTTTCTTTATCCTGACTGTAACTCTGATTCCCTTTGTAGCTTTAGGCAAGTTACCTAAGGTGGAATTTCAAAAGAATTCAGTGTTGCTCCTCCTGCAGTCAAGGGCAGAACTGCCAATGCTTCTCCTTTCTTTTAAAAAATCCCACCCTTCACATATCAGCTTCCTTTCCCCCATGCATATAGGAGAGATAATAAAAGCTACCTACGCCATATGAATATTGTGATGTTCATGAAAAGTGAACAATGCATTAAGATGTACGATGCATTTCGGCGACATAGCGATCATACTGGTCTACACATGATCATCAGCTATGTCACTGTAGCGGCATGCTCCCCTGGTATTTGCTGAAACCAGAACAATAATTTTTAAGGATTCCATCCCTAAAATTTTGTTCCTGTAACAGGAAGTCACAGAAGAAGCATGCATTCCCTTGGACACGTACACTGAAACTTTCAACTGAAATAATCAAGTAGAATCACGCAGTACAAATTACACTAGCAGTTTCCACTGGAGAAGTGAAATTGCAATTAATTTCTGCCATCTGTAGAGCCAGAGTTTTCAGTGCAGCAGCAGAGAAAGGGGGTAGAGTTGGGTATGTGTGAGAAACACAGAGCAGTCCTTATATAAGGAAAAAAAATGCTGCAAAGCAATAAAAAGATTGCAGGGCTTGAAGAGGGGCTGGATCTTTTGATCAGCAATTTGCTTTCAAATGGGCGTTTTCACTGTAAATCCTGTTGTGGAGAATGGTGCAAAGACTCCAGATTCTGAAGCTGATGATATCAGTGCTTCAGAGCTTCCAGCTTATAACCTTAAAGATGTACATAAATGCTTCATTTCAGCTATAGGTTATCAGTTATTTTCAAAGAACATTTTTTCTTCATAAAATGTTTTCTCATGCTTATGTTGTTATGTGTAAGGAGCTGTGTTTCAAGCACATTTCTAATAATTTACAACATATAGGGAAACTGATAATTGCAATAGGTTAAATATGGGCAGAACATGAACAAAAGTTGGTTATTAAAACAGGTGAAATATAAAGGAATCCAAAAAGATGTCTATTTTGAGATTAACAAAATAGTATTTTCCTATAGCCATTTCACTGGGGACAGTGAATCTTCACAATCAGTCACCAGGGGACCTGTCCCCCCCGCTTGGCAATTGGCCACTGCCATGGATGGTGGGTGCAAATGCAAGCATTGGCCCCCCAGGTGCTAGAGATGCATGGTACGTCACTGGAACTTGTTGAGTTGATTTATGAGTTCGTTCTTAATGGTGAAACCAACTCTGTGAAGTTAGTATTCTCTTTCCTGCTTACCCTTCCAGAAGAAGGTATAGCTGCCTCCATGTTCTTTGAGCTACCCGTCTCCTGCATGCTGGGTCTTCCTCAGTGTAGTAATGTTGATGTTGTGTCACCTGATTTCTTGAGCCATGATTGCAGTGTGGCACTCTGGGCATTCAATATTCCCTGAGGGTCTGGATGCTCCAGGTCCCAAAATTGAACGTATGTCTTTTGATTTGAATGTATGGCTATTGATTTTGACTGCAGTAAAGGTGATTCCACTGTATGTGGGTGTACAATCAGGAAGAAGGTAGACAGGCTATATTTTGAGCACTTTTTCTAGCTCCTTCCCAATGTAGGGTGAGCCAAGTGGATCCTGAAGAGGGCTGCTCAGTCACAGTTATAGCTCTCAAATCTCATTTATGTCCTCATCCAAGTGCTATATGACCTTCTTGTAACTGTTGCAGTCATGCCAGTTCATGACTAGGAGCTTCCAGACCTTCCAGTCCTGTTCCCATTGTCACTAGCTGGCCACTCTTTAATGAGCAGTCTCCAGTTCCAGTAATTCAGATTCATGATGAGACTCTGGAGAAAATTGAGTATTTCCTTTACCACAGAAGCCTTCTCTTACAGAAGGCTGACCTCAATGAAGAAATCCAACATTACCTTAAATGTGCAAGTACAGCCTTTGGATATGTGAGGAAATGGGTGGTCAAAGATTGTGACATTAGGTCTGAAACCAAACTTGTGGTTTATCAAGCGGTTATGATCCCCAGCTTACTGTATGGACCTGAGATTTGGAGAATGTACAGGAGACACCTCAAGTAATTGGAAAAATGCCATCAAACCTGCCTGCAAAAGATCCTTCAAATCTATGGGAAGGAAAACACATCAATATAACATCCTCTCACAAGCAAACACCATGAGCATTGAAGTGATGATCATCTAACATCAATTTTGCTAGGCTGGCCACATCATCTGGATGTCTGATTCCAGACTTCTGAAGCAAGTCTTATTTTTGTAACTCAGTCAGGAGGGCAGAGAAAGCGCTTCAAGGACAGTTTTAAGGCCAACTTGAAAAAAATGCAGCATCAATATCAACTCACGGAAGAGTATCATCCAGGACAGCCCCAAGTAGAATGCATTGGATAAAATGGATTTAGTTTTATAGAATTATCTCAAAAAGAGATGAAGTGATCAGTAGAGATGCTGATATTTATGTTCCTAATATGAGCAAGGGAATCCATTCTGTTGCATATGTGGATTGCTTACTTTTGGAGTACATTATAAACAAAGTAGCCATGACCTTTTAGTGAGGAGAAACAGACAGATTGATTAAAATGAGAATTTGTCAGGCATGTAGGATTAAGAGTAATATTTAGCTCTATAAAACATTATACATAGCAGATGTTTTTCTCTGCTTTCACAGTTCAATAAATGGAGCACATTTTCTAGTACACGACAGATTTACCTGCATTGCTATTCTTTAGTATATCTCCTAGGATTGTGGAGTACATTCCAAATTCCTATTCATCTCTTGTGTTTTTACTTTCTGTCAAATGCTTTTTACTGATGTCATCACCTGCAATCACCTCTGAGCTATACTTAAGAAAGGCCTTTCACATCTGTTCTGACGGTTATAGTTGTGGGTTATGGACAACCCGTTGTGTGTCAGGCCTTCAGGAAACACAATTGAGGGTTCTTTTACTTTATTGAGGCATTACTTCATCCTTATACGTAACATCTATCTTTACTAAAACCACATCCTCTGGTTGTTGCTCATGCTACAACTAAACATGGATCTGCTCCTATTTACACTTTCCTGTTTGGAATTCATTTTCAGAGCATTTTCACTTGATCTGACCATACTTTTCCTTTCTTAGACTTGCTCTGCTTTCTCCTCTTCTGGGATATCTGCCATCCTGATTCCATAAAGTGCTTGCTTTCTCTCATATGCATACATCTAATTTCCCTCAACCTCAGTAACTTTCTCCTTAGTACAAAGCTGCAACATCATATTACTCATATTAATTGCCTTGTCACTTTAAATTATGCGGGGGACTAGGGACAGAGTTCTTTCAAACCCTTTGGGCTCTGTGAGTGTGTCTACACATGCACATTTACTGCACAGTAACCAAAATGACTTCTCAGTACTGCACAGTAAATATGGTGATTTACACTGACTTGAGCATAAATTTGATATCTGCATTAAGCAGGTATCAAATTTACGTGCAATTAGTTACTGTGCAGTAGGCCTGTGTGAATAGGCAACTATTCAATTCGGATTTGGCTGATTCGGATTTGGCAGATTTGATTCAGAGATTCAAATTGCTTTTCTGAATTGATTTGTAAAACATTTGGAGCCGATTTTGGAGAGATTTGGAGATTTGGCCATAGGGTATAATGGAGAATCAATGAAATATCTATAACTTTGTTGTTTTTTGGCTGATTCAAATGAAACTTGCAGGGACAGTAGCCTCTGCTAAGGGCATAATGCATGCCATGTTTCAAGGTGATAGCTGCAGGGGTTTTTGGGAAACCACCTCAAAGTCCTGAGGGCAAAAGTCATGTCACGTGTGTGTGTTAAGCCATAGTGGGGTGAAAACTCTTGCTGAGGCCACAAATACCTTGGTGATATTATTCAGGACAGCTACCTCAACACAGTTGGATGCTATTGCTGGTACTGCACTCAGGGGAAACTACAGCCTTTACATTAATTGCTGATGGTGCTACTTGACATGCTTGGGTGATGATGATATGCTACAGGTGTTGTCCTGTGGAGTCAGGCCAACTCTCAGGATCTCAATATTGCACTGTTAGACAGGAGGGTATGACACAACTGCACATATACAAACACACAAATCAATTAGATGCATACACACGTGTACACACACACACACTACCAGCTCAGGCACATACACATCCAGAACAGCTTAGGCACATGCATACATATCACCAATTCAAGCACTTACACTATACACCCCAAAAGTTAGACACAGATCACTATTTGTATATCATGCACACAATGACATATACACACACACACACACACTCACCAGTTCACACACATACAACCCACCTACACAAACATATAGGTAAGTTCCTAACTTGGATGGTACAGTGTGTATGTGTGTGCTTGGGGTACCTGAGATACTTGCGGGAAGGTTCAGGTGAGAGAGAGTAAAAGTGTAGGGAGTGAAAGTTGCCAGAACCAGTGGACTACAGAGAAGCTGGCTGAAGAGCTAAAGCTTGGGTTTACTTATGGGAGACCAGGGCTGGGAACAGAGGCAGATAGCTGAGATATTGGGGGGGGGGCAGGGGCAGATAAGTGGTGGCAAGGAGGAGCCAGCCAGGGAAGAAACTGAGGCAGAAACCTGGTTGTTCAGGGGGAAAGGAAAAGGCAGTGGGATAAGACAGTGGCAAAGAAACAGTGGGTTTGGAGGCAGAGAGGAGCTCAGGACAGGTGTTGGAGGTGGCAGTGAGCGAGAAGCAGGAGAGGGAGAAATGAGACAGAAGTTAGAGGAGCAGAGATTGGAGCAGGACCAAACCACAGTAAAGCAAAACCCAATTTAGGGGTCCAAATAACAGGTTTATTACACAGACAACACACTACACAGCCCCATAAAGTTATTGGTTCACACACACACACACACACACACACACACACACACAC
>NW_005841882.1:2878176-2918341 GCF_000455745.1 Alligator sinensis | reverse complement strand
CTTCACTGCCCCTTTTTATAGGGGCAGACCTTGTGTGACCCTAGTGACAGGAGGCATGCCCAGGCAAGGGTCAGCCCCTGGTGTACTGAGCATGTGTGCTCCATGTAGGGATGTGCAGTTTTGGGTGTCTGTAATGGTGGGGTACAATGGTAGAGTTGCTGGTTCTACAGGGTCTTTTGTCTTTCAAATGCTGGGTCCTTGTCTCTGTTCCTGAGTAAAGTCCGTGATTCCTGGATGAATCAATGCGAGGTGATGGCCTGGTCATTACAGGCCATTCAGTAGAGGCCTGCTATCACTGTATTTCAATCATTCCCAATCTCATTCATCCAGGAACCAATTTATATGGGAGGGGTACATGAATCATACAGCTGCAACACAGGGGATGCCCGGGCAGAGGACACAAGATGGAGGCTTGACATACAAAATGGAAACTTGACATGACTTATGCTAACTTGCATATATAGGCCTAAAACAGTAATCACACAATATAAAAGCAGTACAAACATAATAATGATCACTTATAAAACAGTGGGTATCAATATCAAAATAGTAGGGAACTTATTTGCAAGGAGTGGAGAAAAAATAAAACTTACTACCTAAAATAAAATGTTAGAGCTTATCCTACATCTTAGCTTACTTATACTTATCTATAGGGAATAGAGAGGGAGAGAAAAAGTCAGAAATGATTGGGGAGGGGGAGGAAATGCATTTTAAAATAAATTAAAAACAAGAAAAACTGGGGGTTTTGCTACACAGGCACAGTCCAGATCTCACCTGTCCCAAAAACAAGCACTACACGTGGCAAATGTTACTACAGTATATGATGAATCAGGCTGTGTGCAAGAAAGGAGATAGTGCTGTGACAAAGTGTAAGGCAACCAATATAAATGACATTGTGCACCATCTATTTTATATATGACTTATTTTCTAGCCATTTACTTTATATATGACTTTATATATGACTTATATGAGTTTTGCTTGTCAGCAGTTTGAGGTGCACTTTCCCAGAAACCCCTGAATCTATCTCCTTGAAACTTGGTAGGCTTTGTGGCCTCAGCAAGAGCTACCATTCCTGTAGTTGTCACCCCACTGTGTCTTAAGACACACACGTGACATGACTTTTGCTCTCAGAACTTTGAGGTGCAGTTTCTCAGAAAGCCCTGCATGTATTACCATAAAATGGCCCCACAGTATGCCAACCTTTTTATGAGCCACCTGGAAGAAGACTTCCTCAAGAACTGCACCATCAAACCCTTGCTGTACTTACGATATATCGATGACATCTTCATCATTTGGAGTGAGAACCTGGAATCTCTACTTGAGTTCCACCAGAAATTCACCAGTCACCATCCCTCCATCCGACTTTCTTTAGAATACTCCAACACCAACATCCCCTTTTTAGACACAAGGATCAGTATCCAGAAGAGTAAAATACAGACCACAGTATACAAGAAACCCACAGACCAACATACATATCTGCACAGAACCAGCAATCACCCGAAACACACCAAAAAAGCAGTGATATACAGCCAAGCCCTCAGATACCACCGCATCTGTACTGAAGAGAACACCTCCCTTGAACCTGTATGGAAAATCCTCAAAAAATTGCAACCCATATTAGAAAAAGACCCTATTCTTAAAAAGATCTTCCCAGAGCCACCCATCCTAGCCTTCAGACAAGCACCGAACCTCGCCAACCTCATCACCAGAAGCAAACTTCCTCAACCCCAGAACACACCAAAAGGATCCAGACCGTGCCATGACAAGAAATGCAAAACCTGCCCCCACATCACCACCACCTCCACTATTACTACACCCCACAACAGAGCCATCAGCATCCCAGGATCTTACAGCTGCACCTCCAGGAATGTAGTATACCTCATCCAATGCACCAAATGCCCTGATGGAAGATATGTAGGAGAGACCAGACAACAACTGCGCACCAGGATGAATGCACACCGGAAATCCATCAAAGACAGAAACACCCAATTACCGGTGGGGGCACGTTTCTCACAGGAGGGCCACTCTCTCTCCAATCTCTCAGTCCTGATCCTCAAGGGAAATTTACACAACACATCCCAGAGACGAGCCTATGAGCTCCATTTCATCAACCTGCTGGATACTAGAGATTAGGGACTAAACATAGACATTGGATTTTTGATACATTATAATCTGCCTGGCAACTGACTCCCCAGCCCAGCCCCTGGCTTCTTTACTTTTCATTCTATCCAGGAAGAGCACACACCAACTGCTGAAGCTTCCTGAGCCTGACGAAGGGTTTTTGAACCCGAAAGCTTGCTTAATAACTATTCTCCAACCATTTGGGTTGGTCTAATAAAAGATATCAAATTCACCCAAGGAACCTGGTCTGCCTATATCCTTAGACCAACACGGCTACAACCTAAACCCCTAAAGCTTCTAGTAATTCAATTCAGATGTGTAGATTCACCCTCCAAATCATCCGAATCATCTCCGAATCCGAATCGCAATCTGAAGCTTTGCACAGCCCTACTGCACAGTAACACACAGTAAGACACCTTACTGCACAGTAACACTGTGTGGGGGGACTGATTTGGGACTAACTTTAGTCCCAAGCCAGTCTGCACACAGAGTTACTGCACTTTAACACCTGCATGTGTACATGCTGGCCTATTCTTGCTTACTGTGCAGTACCTTACTGCGCAGTATATTTAAGCCAGCATAAATGCATGTGTAGACATGCCCTGTAAGTCCCAATAGTCTGGATTTTGGACTATGTCTTCTTAATTTAGCTTGATCCTGTGATTAGTTATCATAAAGGTTCCACTCTATATTAGAGAATTGCTACTATACTTCAGCAAATGATTCTTGATACGTTATGTGAACCATTAAAAAACAATCCCTGTATAAGAATGATCTCTGGGTTAATTGTGATATTGCACCAGGGTCATCTGATGTAAGAAATATGTGCTTTAAGATGAGATTTATTTGCAAATGCAATATTGCAGAAGGCTTTCTAAGATTTAGTACAATAAGAGATACCTGGATAACATGCCTTAGAATTTATGGCCTTGGAGTATATAAAACATAGTTTGTCAAAGAGGCTTGTTCTGCAATGAAAGCATTTTGATATATTCCATTAACAGTATTTGTCATGGTATTAATTATTCTTTATGCAGTGAACACTGTGTATACAATGTAAACCCAGGATACTTCCATGTTACATATTGAGGAAGCTTTGTGGAAGATGGAAGTGAAACTCTAAGAAGAAAAAGGGGATGGGGGAAGGGAAAGGGGGATTGGAGGATTCTGGTTTAGAAAATATGTGAATCTATACTGTTTTAAAGACATACACACAACATCTATGTCTTTTAACAACATAGAAACAGATAAGGGTTTCACAAAACTACTACATCTACAGGAAAAAAATCTATTTACCTTTAAAAAAGAAAAAAATGTCTCTAAAAAGACAGGGGCAGCTAGCTAAATATTTTGTAAATATTGGTTATGTATTAAAATATGCTACTATTTTGGTCTTTGAAATAAGAAATAAAATGATGTCTGATTAATTCTGATATGCATGTATTTGCAAATGTATTTTCAATGCATGTTGGTTACAGAACCTAGGGGTTACTGAAATTTTTACTTTGCTGCAGATTTCAAAAACATTTCTTACTCTATACGTGATATATTTACATTTGTCCTAATGTCAATGCACAATTTTCAATGTTTGTCCAACTTCTTTTATTCAGTGGAGTTTTTGTGCCTTTTTGTGTCTTTCCAACTGTTTTCTTCTTTGACCCCAAAGCTAAAAAGTAGCACTGAATCAAGAGAATCCTGTGAAAAGTTCTTTATAAAGGAAGCACTAGACCACCTACAATGTGACACTTAGTGAGATGAAAGGGTGTTAAGTTAGCAACATCTTGTGCTTTCAGCAGAAATCTTGTTCCTTATAATACAAACAAAGATAACTAACTCAATTTAATTGCACACAAATGGTAGATGAAAATCTCTATATCTTTTCAGCTTGATGTAATTTTTGTTTAGAAAATACAATATATGTGAATACAGTTTATAATACTGCTGGAATTCCCTCTGTGGGAAAATGTTTCTTAGGGGCTGTTATCATATGCATATTTCACATACTATTTATGCTTACAAGCCTAGGATTTTTTTCTCTCTTGAATTTAAATGAGGTTCAAGGGGTTATTTTATTTTTTGCCCCTATTTTAAGACTTTCAATATCACAATGTCCATGTTCTTCAAATCCTATAATAAGCATCTATAGTTTGTAGCTCTCAGTTTAAGTCGTATTGCCAAAAAGGATTTTTATTCTTTTTTTTTGGTCTTGAACCATTGAAAAAAGGAGAGAGGTTTACAAACATTCAGAAATAGGAACTATTCCAACAAGGCAAGAGCAAAGTTATCACTATCCCTTTAATTTCCACATGATCTCAGAACCATACCTGGACCCCAACAATTATTGTATGTAGCTAAATTAAATTGATTGTGTAGAAAAACTAGTTGGGTAACTTCACAGAAATACAATGAAGCATCTAGTGCCAAATTCTTCTCTCAGTCACACTGGTAAAGTCAATGGAATAGATTTGTTGTAACTGGGCACATCTGCATTAAACATTTACTGCAGTTGCATAATTAGCTCTGCCGTAAAGTCTCAGCATCTAAACGTATGGCCCTCTTCAGGCACAGTAAACTGATACATGCTGCCATAAATTACTACTTGTAAACACAAGTAGTATCTTGCCCCGGAGTTATTTAATGCACTGCAATGCATGTGTAGATGCTGACAGGGCTGGGTGGGGCATGAGAATGCTTCATTGCAGGGATTGCCTGCCAGCTAGCCCCTGCACTGACGCACCTTTGTGCCCCAGCCAGTCCCTCCATAGCACATTGAGCCAGGTTGTAGCAGCCCTGAGCAAAGACTGGTTATACAAATCATAGACTCATAGGATCATAGAAAATTAGGGTTGGAAGGGACCTCAGGAGGTCATCTAGTCCAACCCCTGCTCAAAGCAGGGCCATCTCCAATGGTATCATCCCAGTCAAGGCTTTGTCTAGCTGGGTCTTAGCCTCTATTTTAAGGAAAAAATTACAACCATAATTTCTAAGTTGGACAAATATTTACAGCATACTAATACTAAGGAGGGGACAATGAAAATTGTGTTAATTATTTTAAAGAAAGTTCATTAAAATATTTAAAAAATCAAGTCACTTCTCTTTTAGAAGAGGTGCTTTATGTACTCTGTTCATGGGTTATATTATGAAAATATTAGCAAGTGATACATTAAAGAAATATAGTATCATAGAAATATTGAAAAATAGGACTAGAAGGGCCTTCCAAAGGTCATTTTGTTTAACCCTCTGTTCCTGGCAGGATCATCCCTGTCTAAACCATCCTAGATAAATATTTGTTTAATCTACACTTTAAAATATCCAATGATCCACAACTTCTCTAGGTAAATCTGTCCCAGTGCTTAATCACCCTCACAGTTAGAAAGTTCTAACTTAAATCTCCCTCACGACAATTTTAAACCCTTGACCTGTCTCTAGTAGACTCAAAGATCAATTAATTGCTTTCCTCTTTATAACAGCTTTTTTTGTATTTGAAGACTCCTATCCTCTCTCAGGCAGCTTCTCTAGACTAACTTACTCTAGACTAATGCCAGTCACTCAATAATGGAAACCGACTATGAAGCAGCCAACACTGAGCATGACTATAGAACACCTGCCCTGCTGCCCACAGCCCAGGGACTGCTCCACCTGCTGGCAGCTTGCCCACCCCTCCCTGCCAGAGAGGCAGGTAAGTCAGTGTGGTGTGTGCACAACATGGGGGCTTTATCCGTCCTAAATTGAAGCAGTGTTTTTTAAAACCCACCACTTCAATTTAGGGTCCTTGTTTCGTCTACACATGCCAGAGTACATGGTTTTATTTTTTCTTACCATCTGGCACCAGCATGTAATAAAACCAAGTCATTTATTGTTGTAGAAACCCCAAAGGGTAAAATATTGCCCTTTTATTTGAGCTCCTTTATCTGAAAAAGGAGCTCACATGAAATAGCACACAATACAGTCCTTGACTTTTCCAGCTTGGCTGCTCCCAGGGATTTTTCCTGAAAATTTCTCAGTTTACTCCTTAGGCCTTATCTCTCTCTCTGTCTTCTGGAGAAAAAGTGCACAGAGCAGAAGACATTAGCTATCTAAAGACCCCTTCAGGCCACATGCTGCTTGACCCTGCTGAGATCCAAGAGGATGCCATTAGCTTCTACAGAGAGCTATTGGCAGCAAAGCCTGTCTTCCTAGAGGCCATTCAGCACCTTCACAAGGGCCTCCCCAAATTCTCCATGTCCAAGGCAGATAAGCTTGAGCAAGAGCTATCCCTGACACAGATGACTGCCACTGTTGAGGGCCTCACCACAGGAAGGCAATGTACCTTGATGGATTACCTATTGAATTCCAGAAGACCTTGTGGCCTAGACCCAGACCTCCTGTGTAACTTCCAAGAGAGTCTTGAGGATGGGGTCCTACCAGTAAGCTGCTGGCAAGTCCTCCTTATACTTCTGCCCAAGAAGGGGGATCTTGGTAACATAAAGAACTAGCTACTGGTATCTCTCCTGTATGCCAATTAAAAAATCCTGAGCAAGATTCAAAATGGCCATGACTTGATCAGAGCTACTGTGTACCTGGAAGAACCATTCAAGACAACTTGTTTCTGCTGTGTGACCTACTGGCAGCTGCAGAACTGTTTCACTTGATCATCGGCCTTGTCTCCCTGGATCAAGAGAAAGCCTTTGATTGGGTCAACCACAACTTATTCCAGACTCTGGAGGGCTTTGCTTTGGGCAGCTCTTCACTTCAACCATTTGGCTCCTATACTGGGACATCTCTACCCCCCTGAAGGTGAACAGAACTCTATGAGCCCTGTTCCCAGCATGCAGAGGCATCCAGCAGGGCTGCCACCTCTCCAGATTGCTCTGTGCTTGAACCATCAAATCACTGCTCCATGCCCTGTAGCAGCACCTAACACGCCTGCCCCTCCCACTGGCCAGAGCCCTGGCCCCCCAGTTAAGATGACAGTGTGAACCGATGAAGTGACTATTTTTGTGAGCAGTGGGAGTGACATTCAGTCCCTGATTGAGTGTCAGCAGGCTTACAAAGATGCCTCCTCTGGTCACAACAACTGGGCCAAAAGCACCACATTTTGTCTGGGCACTTGGGCTGGAGGCCAGTTCTGGTGATACAATAGCTTGAAAGCCCTGGGCATTTTCTTAGGCCTGCTAACCAAGAACAGGAAAGGCCTTAGTGAGGAGGCTGAGCCATGACTATAGCAGAGGCACTGGCACCTGCCCAACCTCCTGGATCCACCAATGATCCTGCTTGGGAAGCTCTAGAAGCTCCTTGTAGACTTCTTTTGGAATGGGTGTCACTGGCTCCAGGGAGCTGTACTCTACCTGCCTACCAATGAGGAAGATGAAGGTCTGATTGACTTGGTGAGGAGGGAGGCCAATTTTTACCTGCAAGCCCTTCAGAACCTATTCTTTACTGGTGAACACTTTCCTCAGTGATGGCTAGCCTTTTCTTTCCTGCATTGGGTGCAGGTCCCTGGCCCTGACCAGGGCTAGCAGAGGCATGGGCGAACTGGGTGGATGCCTGGGACCTGGACAGAAAGGGGGCCTGAAAATGGTATGTGCCTGTCTAGATTTGAGTAGGCACTCCCAAGCGGCTTGGGCTTAGATGGTCCTGCCTCAGCTGGGACCTTCCTAGGGCATCTGTGCCAACCGTATGTCAACTCCCAAGGGAAGCCCCCAATACTCACCCACCATGTCTTGATCATCTGTTCTAGTGTGGGAGGTTTCCTTCTAGTTGGGCCTTGCTTGGAGGTGCTGTCAACAGACCCCTTCCATATGCCAACCAGATGGACTTGCCCATGGGGTAGATATTTTTTAATCTCCTGGGTATTTGGCCTGTGCAATGTCACCCCGCTTTGGTCTCACAACATATTCTCATCCTGCCTGCAGGTTATAGTTGTGGGCTGGCTTGCTAGGCCTAAACCACTTTGGCCAGTCTTGGTCTGTTGGGTCCTTAAGGAACTGAGAGGGTCACTCTCCCTTACTGTAGTTATGTCCCTTCTGGCCCAGCCAGACCAGTGGGCTGCCTGCACCCCTTTCCAGGGGTCTCTGCTCTCTCAGCCCTGGGCATTCCCCCTGCGCTTGCTCTCTGGCTCAGGGAAAAGGAAATTTATAACAGAATCTAATCAAACTGAAAAGGGATGGGGAGGTAAGGTCCTCCCCTCCTGACTCACGCATCCTGCTTTTTTCCATTGTGGGTTTTTTTGGATTGTTTCCCCAGTGCTGGAGGGTTCTCCTGCCATGGTCCTTGCCCTGGGAAAGGGGTTTCCAATCCTGTGATCTCATTGCTCTGCAGCATGATAATTTTTTTTACTATTATTGTCATTATCTCTGGTGAAGGGGGGGCTGATACTAAAGGTTTGCCTGGGGCCACCAGGAGTCTAGGTATGGTGCTGGCCCTGACTGGGAATTTTTCCTCTTGGATCCTGATTACCCCAGCTAGGATACCCTCTCATCTTTCTACCATAGCTTTGCCCAGGCCTGGAAGACTGCCTTCTGTCTGAGACCCCAGGCCAAGCCCGTGCTGCAGAAGTCTGGTCTTGCGGTCTTGTAGCAGGAGACAATGAGTCTCACCTCTTTGGTCTGGTCACACACATCAAGTAGATCTACCTCCTCAACTTAGTTCAGTCCCCCTGGCTCACAGCTGAAGCCCTGGCTTGCATGGCTTGGCCTACAGCCCACCCACTTAACTTCATGCCTCTTGGCTGAAGTGAAGGCTGCTTTCCTGGTGGGTCCTGTCACTGCCCTGAAGAACTACCTTTGCATGTGATGCGCCCTCCCCAAATGGCAACTCGCTAGACATACCATCACTTTGCTGTCTGTGTTTCCAGAAGTGGACAACAACAAGGGTGATGGGCATTGTACTCTGTTATCTCTCTTTGTGCCCAGTGAGAGCAGTGTCAAGATCTGCTTTGAGATCCTGTCTAGGAAGACACTGTACAAAGTATCTCATACCCACATCCTTGCCACCTGGCTTGACATTGCCTGGAGGTGGCACCTAATGGTAGCAACATCAGAGCAAACCCACCCTGCCTGGCACACCATTCACAAGCTGTCCATCTACAACAGGACTGGCAATCTTCAGTGGTGGCTGCTGCACTGTATCCTAGCCACTAGCACCTTTGTCTGCCACTTAGACCTGATGGCATTAGTGGCCTGCTAATTCTGAGGAAGAGGTGGAAGAGATGCACTTTCCTGGACTGCTCCTAGCTATGGCCACTCCTTGATGCTCTCAGTGCCTTCTTTGGTATGCTGGGCTTGGACTTCTTTGAAACTGTGTACATCTTCTGTATCTCATAATGAGGTGCTGAGGGGAGTGTGATTTGCCTGGCCAATTTTCTTCTGGATGAGGTCAAGGTGATGACCCTGAGGAGATGCAGAAACTGTCTCATGGGATGGTTCTGATAATACCCTCCAGCTCTTTTGGTTCCTGGTCTGGGCCTGTCTCCTTCAAGTTTGGACACCTCACCTTGCAACAAAATGTGGACCAGCTCTGGGCCACTGAGGGGAGTGCTCTGTAAGGCAGAAGATGGAGGACTAGTCCTAAATATGAAAGTCCATGAAACATTGTGGGAGGGGGTTTCATGCCCAGCCCCAGGGGTTGCAGGGAAGGGGGCAAACTTTTGCATTTTCACCTTTTGCTTTTATCTTTTTTTATTATAAAAGTTTTAAAAGTCTGTCTCACTTTCCTTGCCCTTTTTTCTCATCACTCCCTTATATCAGATTGGGATAGGAAGCCACCTGTTTCACTAAATTAGCAGAACCTGGTTTACCCTTTCCCAGCAACATCAGTCCTTGCTAACAGGATGTGGTGTTTCACGCAAACATTGTCAGCCTGTAACAGGATATTTTCATGAAAACCTGATCCTTGTTGTTTAATTTAATTGTTATTTCTGTTTATTTCTTACCAAAAGCCGCAAATCCTCTGTTTGTAACAGCAAAGAGCCTAGTGCTGCAAACACTTATGGACATAAGAAACTCTACTCACATGAGCAGACATATTCACTTTGATGAAAATACCCTAGTGAAAAATAGAATTTTGCCCTGTTTTTTGCTCATGGTCTGGAAACAGAAATGGGTTTTTTATAGTTTGATTTATCTGGACTTTTGTTCTAGTCAGCACGTAGTGCAAGCAAGCAAAATAGTAGTCCAGGGAATTAATTTTTTAACATACAAAGCTCATATTTCTAAAAGCAACATTATCTCCAGGGATCCTGGTTTTCTCTGTTTAAAAATCCCAAATTCTAAATTCCCTGATAAAAATGCAAATTCTCTGATTAAAGCATCTCAAATCCACATTTTTCCATGATTAAAATGAAATTCCACTATATATATATCATTGAAAACAAAATGTTATTGACATATTTACAATTCTAAAGCAATTTGGAAGCCTATCAGTGCCTCAATCATTATAATCAAATAAATTCTATATACCTATATATTTTGGCATTTGATTTTGGTTTTTCTATCATGTTCCCTTCACTTACCATGATGCGGGTCCAGCTATGGCTATTCCCCCTCCCCACTCCCCACTGCTTTGTGGCACTGAGCAGCCCTATCCTGATATGCTGGTACCCTTCCCCTGTCCATGCTGTTGCCCCACATTCTCAAGCCATAGCCCCCCATCCCTGCCAGTGCTCATCACTCCTGACCCACAACCCCCTGACACTGCCACTGTTCCTCACTCCCAACCCACAGTCCCCACTGCCCTGTGTTGCCTCTCATGTCTAACCCATTGCCTCGCTGGCCCAGCAGATGCCCCTCACTCCCAACTTACAGCCCTGCTGGTGCCCCTCTCTTCAGACTCACTGCTTTCCCACCCTCAGACCCTAGCCCTGCAGTGGGTGGGTGGGTGTGTGGGGAAGTGGGGTGTGGGCACAGATGATATATTGGGGGGTGGGGAGGGCATAGGCAATGTGCATTGGGGGGGCAGAAGGGGCACATGCCCCCCCCAAGAGTTCTGTGCCCACAGTGGGACAAAAAGCTGCAGCTGAACATGACCAGCTCTGGGCAGGAACTGCCTCCATAGCTCAGCAGACAGGACCTAGTGCAGGAGGGAGCACTGTGCTGCCATGGCTGCCAAGGTGAGGCTCAGTGGCAGCTGTGGGGCAGAGTTGTGCCTCTGCTGCTGCTGGGTGGGCGGGGGGTGGTGCCTCACCTTGGAGGCCATGGGGCTCCGGTGCTCCCTCCTGTGCTGGGTCCTGCCCACTGGGCTGCAGAGGTGGCTCCTGCCTGGAGCTGGCCTGGCCCATCTGCAGCCCCGTGCCCCACTGTGGGTGGAGGAATCTGATGGCATGTGCCTCCTCTGCCCCCACACACATCACCTGTGCCCCCCCTGCCATGCTGCCTGTGCCCCTACCCCACTGCCCCCATAGATTTACCTGGAGGGAGCAGTGGGAGCTGCTTTCCACCACCCTGCCTGGCTGCCGTGTGCATGTGTGCACAAGCATATGCTCATGATGTCCCCTGCCCCCTGTATCCTGCTCCCTCCAGCCCCAAGCAACCCCTTGCAGGCTGGAACTCTGCCAGCCTGCAAGCGGAAATCTGTGTTTCCCCATGTTTTTCTCCTTTAAAGTAGAAAATCTGTGTTTTCCTGCAGCAGACGGAAAATCTGGATTCCTGGTTATCACTGACTGTCACTACTGTCTCTGCTGTCTAATTTCAGTATTAATTTTGCTTAACCTCTTGCTGTATTTGCCATATTATCTCCGCTCTCTCCATTGGAGAACTAAAACCAATAGCCCTGGCCAATTGGTTATCCTTCATAGCTGAGGAACTCATATGCAAAACTCAGGAGTAACAGCACAGCTGTCAGCAGCATGTTGGCCTATGTTAATCCCTCACTGGCTGGCCCATTCTCCAGTTTCTGTTCTGTTCTGCTTTTTCTGCAGGTAGGGGACTTGGTTTAGAAATGAGATTGCTAAATTTGCCACTTGCTTCCATTGGTGCTATTATCTTTTAATTCCAGTGCAACCGTGTTGGAACGTTAGGAGGAAACATTTCTCAAGACATATATACAGTCAGAACCATATACATCCATCTCACCTGTCCCAAAAACAAGCACTACATGTGCCAAATGTTACTACAGTATATGATGAATCAGACTGTGTGCAAGAAAGGAGATAGGGCTGTGACAAAGTGTAAGGCAACCAATATAAATGGCATTGTGAGCCATCTACTTTATATATGACTTTATAGATGACTTATATATGAATTATTTTCACACAACTGAAGGAGTTAGTTGTGCCCAGATACATAGTTAGATTCTCCAATCTTTACACTTTGGTGTTATTACAGTTATCTTAGCATTTTCAGGTATGTATATAATCATTGTTTTTTTTCCAGCTTTTTGCATTCTCACAGTGGTTAGCTGAGTAATACCTCATTATGTGATGAGTATTACTTTCATTTTTGTATATAAATAGTGCAAAAATAAGAATGTACAGAGGATGGTTGGACTAGATGACCTCCTGAGGTCCCTTCCAACCGTAACTTTCTATGATTCTATGATGAATTGTTCATCAATGGAGCCCACTGGTAAATAATATTGTAGCACTGATGGATGACATTAATTTAGCTGACCAAGTTATATCTGAAGAGGATGGCGAAGTGAGGACTTTTCTAATCCATTCTCCTTAATCAATAAATGATGGAATACAATATAGTAAATACACGTAACCATGCTAGTTCTAAAGCTCGATTTTGGCTTTATTTAGTTAATGTGGTGATGGCCTACGTAAAGAACTTGGCAATCTCTAATTACTCAGAAAGCCCCTAGACAAGGAAATCAGGAAGGCACATGCTGAAATCCTTCCAAATTGCTAGTTTCAGTTAGTATCTGGCACCATGTGGGTACTGTGGGCAGCACACCACACAGACTTGCAGGTATACAGACCATTTGTATTGATGGCTATAACTAATTTTAGCTTGAAAAAACAAACAACCTATCTGTGGTTTTATTTAAAAATTGTACTTGAATTGAATTATGAATGCCTTCTCAGAATCATTTGAATCAGAAGCTGCTGTTTTTGAGATATATAAAAATGGATTTGAGCAAGAAAGAAACAAACCAGTTTGCACTTTTGTGGGGAAAAAACAACCCAAAACAAAAAACAAGTAGACTGCAGGGATATTAAGTCAAAGGAGCCTTTAACATACTCATCCACCTTGTAAGCACTTATTTAATTATAATACCTATAACAACAACAATTTCATTTCTATTTTTATACTGAATTTCACATCATATTGTAGCATAAAGCAAGACTCCCATTAAGCATGCTTTCTATATGCTCATAATTTTCTGAAAAACTATGCTTTTTGGCTGAAATAGCCATGCACTATCTCAGTCCCAAAGCTTTTTTTACTATTTGCAAGAATACTTTCAAGAATATGTTCATATGTTCTGGGTTATAATAAAGTAAAAAAAAAAATCCTTTTTTCTTCTATAAAATGATTAGTCTCATTTTCAGAAGTGTTGAGCAGTCACAGATCCCACTGCACTCAATGGGAGCTGCAGGTGTTCAGCCCTTTTAAAATCAAGCTGTTACTTTTTTGTGCAAACATACCTAAGATGACAACATTACAAGCTGAAAATTTCCTAGTGACCAGTCCCTAAGGAGGACTAGTATGAAGGTTGATTTTCCAATTGAATAAGTGAAATAATCATGATGTAAAACAAATGAATTTTGCACACGGGCTATAGTAGGGAGTGCTAGAGGAGGCGGGTAGCCAGAGGCTCCTGCACCTGGTGCTCTGGCCCCCATTGGTGGATGTGCGGCTCTCCTGGAACCTCAGTGTGAGGGGTCTGCTGCTGCAGGTGGGGCTGCCACTTCCAAATGTCCTCCATGCAAAACACCTCCTTCACCCAGGCCTCGCAGAATAGCAATGTCCATGCCTTACAAATGCTATGCAGCACACAGGCTGTGATGATGACCTGGGAGAGTTTGTTCTCAGCAACCTTGAGGCAGGCAGTGAGGGAGTGCCAGTGGCCTTTGAGGCAGCCAAAGATGCACTTGACTAGGATGCGGGTCTTGCCCAGGCAGTAGTTAAAGTGGGCCTGGTGGGGGTCCAGGTGGCCAGTGTAGGGCCAAATGAGTCAGGGCAGGAGTGGGTCAGCAGGGTCCCTGTGAAAGGGGAGAAGAGAGTGAGCAGAATGACTGGTGCCTCCTGCTTACCTCAGCACGAGCAGTTCCTGAAAGTGGAGAGTGGAAGCATCAAAGCAGCTCACTAACAGGGAGCAGGAGGCCACCAGAGCGGAGCCAGCAGACCAGGTGGAGCGACGCAGCATTCAGAGGAATGCCACTTCCCCAACACAGTCTCCAGTGGATGCCAGAATGGATGGGGCAACTCTGGTGACACAGATGGCAGAGAGACAACAATAAGGTCAGAGGGAACCAGGGAGGTGGCAGAGGGGGTGAGGGGCCCAAGTGTCAGGATGTATTCCACCCAGAAGCCCTGCCTGTCTCTGGAGTGAGGGACTGGCCTAGGGGAAATGTACCCCAGCACTTAAGTCCGCAGACTGGGAGAATCCAAATGAAAAATAAGGGCCATGTCCAGGTTGCCAGGCCCCATGATGATGGGATGGAGGATGATTCAGGGCCAGTGAGCCTGTAAAGTGCTTTGGGCAATGAGGTTAAGTAGAATAAGCTGGACTGCCCTTAGTGGACTCTGTTGGGAGGGGATTACCTCTGAAGAGGCTCGGGCAGTACAGCAGTGGATACTGCCACGTTTTGATTCTGATTCTTTGGTTTGTTGTATTGAGTTACACACATTGTTAGCACCAAGGAGGTTGGCAGAGCAGCTGAGGACCTTGTAGAGCTGCACAAGTGACTGGTGTCTCCTGAATCTGGGGGGGCACCCGCAGAAGCTGCTGCCACTGGCAGAGACCCTGTCGGGGGGGGCATCAGCCCTACTGACAGCATCAGTGTCAGCTGTCGGGGGGGCACTGGCCCTGTCAGAGGGGACATGTACACCCCCATGCAACCCTTACCAGTCATCTATGTAGAGCTGTGGCCCAAGAAGAGGGCCCAAGTGAAGGTCAGCTGGGTTGTGGGCTGCTGCCAAGGGGCAGCGATTGAGACCCATACAGGCAGATAACATCTTTAAGTCTCGGCATTGACCATCTTCTTCAGAGACTGGAAGTGGTCAGGGTGGGGTAAAGGGGAAGTTTTTGAGCCCCACCAACAGGCCAGGGCATTGGACTGGGAAGGTTGCCTGTGGAGTACTGCCTCCCAAAAATATAACACCAAAGTCATGGCAGGAGAGAAGAAACAATAACCAGGTAGCCCGGGTAATATAGCTCAGGTCCCACCTTGCCGCTGCCAGTAGGCTGGTGGCCCATTAGGAAGGGTGTTAAGCTGTATAACACTTACAGGCAGCACAGTCTCTAGTGAGCAGGGGCGGGACCATGATGGCACTCAGCTGCAGGTATGGCACCTCCAGAGTGAAGCACCTGCTCTCCAGTGTCCCACCAGGCTGGAGTTCTGAAACATGTGGGTGTCATGCATGCTGCCCACCCAGTCAGCACTCATAAGAATGAATGGGCTGTGGTGGTCCATGGCAGCCTGCAGGACCATGGGGTGAAATCCCCTGCAGTTGTAATAGAGGTGGTCTCAGTGGGGCAAACAGGTGATGGGGAAGTGGGTTCATCCAGGGTCCCAATGCACTGGGGGAATCCCAGTGCATGGTACCCTGCCACTATGGTCAGGGGGTTGTGGACATAGAGCATGGTGTGGCTCAGTATATCCTGGAGGGCTCCACATACCTGCGGATGGCCTCCCTGGTGGTGGCCTTGCCCATGCTGAACATGTGTCCAATGTACCAGAGGCTGGTGGGCATGGCCAGCTTCAGCAGCAGAAGGGCAAGTCAAGTGTTGGCAGGGAGGGCCAGGTGCATGCTAGTGTCCTGCCACTCCAGGTGGGGATGGAACTGGTGAAGCAGAGCCCAGAAGGTGGCCCAGGTTATGCAGAAAGTGTCCAGTCACTGTTCATCATCCCAGGTCTGCTGGATGATATGCAACCACCATTGCCGGCTGGCACGGTGGGCCCAGAGGTGGTGGGGCTGCAGGCCCGTGAGGGTGATGGCAGACCCAGCGGTGGCATCCTGGAGCCCCTCATTGGTGTCCCTGGTGGTAGCAGCTATGCAGTGGTCACGGCCCTGGGATGCTGCACTGCACTGCACTGCGCTGTGCTGTGGGTGGGCAGGCAGTTGTTGGGCTTGGGGCATCTGAGCGAGGCGAGATGGCTGGTGGTGGTCAGTGCAGTGGGCCAGCAGGGTGATCACAGTGGCCAGCAGGATTGCAGGGCACTGGTCATCACTGCCAGGTCCAGGGCTGGAGCAGCCATAGTGCAAGGAGATAGAGTGGCCATGGAGAAGGCTGCTGCATGCTGCCCCTGTGCTGAGCATGCTGCTTCTGGGCAAGGAAGAGGCTGTCCAGGGAATAGAGAGACAGGCTGGATTTTAAAGAGGGCTGCTAGCAGCTGCAGCTGAGCCTAGTTCCCCCAGTGGCCGCAGGGGCCCATTGCAGGGCTGCAGGAAACAGGAAGCAAATTTTCTCCCTAATCCTCACATGTGTAGATATGTATCCAAAACCCTGACTCTGCAGTAGTTTACTCCACAGTAAATCTAGGCTGGAGTAAGTGCATGTGTAGATGTGCCCAATGTCATGTAACACCCAGGGAATACTGTTACGTGTTTTACCTTGAAAAAAAAGCTTTGAAAGAAATAAGTTTGAAATTCGGATCTTAAAGTAAGTTTTGATTTGTGCAAACAGAATGGTATATGAAGCATATATCATTCTGAGTAGACTTTCTAAGCTTTGCACAATTATAAGCAGCAAAAAGACTGTATTGACTAATAAATGTTGACATGGTAGGTCAGCTGACTGAATTCTGCAATGGTCTCCGTGTATATGCATATTTATTAAACTACATGGTGCATGTGTCTTCTGATGTGAATTCCCCTTTAAAGGTATTCTTTTCTTTATTTATCCATTAAAATAATACCAAGAAGCTTCAGACCATTCTTGAGGTGCTCTACACATGCCACTTAAGAGGCAATGACCTAAAGAGTTTGCCACCTGAACAGAGGGTAGGGAAAGGAATTGCTATCTTTATTTTACAATTCAGTAAATTAAGCACATGGAAGTGGGGTGATTTGCCCAGTGTCACATAAGAAGCTTGTGGCAAAGCCAGGAATTGGATCCAGAGCTCCTGGGTCTCAAGATCACCTCCCTTTTCTAATGTACTCTATATTCTCTATGCATTGCCAAATGTTACTTTAGATAACAAGGTAAACTATATTCATTAACAACCAAGCAATTCGGGTTGATTTAATTATTTAATAAACTCTTCAGTTCCCTGAAAATGTGCTCTGCTTGGCACATAAGTGTAAGTTGAGCATGATTTATTTATTTTTTCTTGTATAGAAAGCTGTTTCCAAAGAACAACAGCATTTGTTTCCAAATAAAATCTTGAAGCAATATATATATATATATATATATATAATTGGTGGTACACTTTACCAGGTATATATATACATTGAACCCTCAGAACATTTTTGAAGTGCCATGCTACCTGGTAAAGTGTACCACCAATAATAAAACAACCAGTTTCTGATGCCCTTACTTTCTCCTTCTTTGAGGTATACTCTGACTGAAAGCACTAGGATAAATGAGGAAGTATTTACTGAATTCTGACATGCACAAATCTCTTATTTAAACCAGTGGGTACGCTGAGTAAAAACCAAGGGCCAGATAGCTTGTTTCTCCATAACATGACTCTTATACAAAAGTTAGCTTCTGTTTCCCAGAATGGCCAGAGCTGACCTCCCTTATCATGCAGACATCAGCGCAATACATCAGTGACCTCAGAAGAGGTGAAGCCAAGCAGAAGGAAGAGCAACCCAGGGGAAAGGAAAATCTATTTATATCAAATGATAGAACTTAGATGACTCTATAGTAGGCAGCTCACATGCAAAGCTTTTTAAAGCCTTCCAATCTAGATTATTTAAAATTATAGAAGTATGCACACTACAAGCATAAGTGATACTTCATGTTCTGAGACTGAAAATGAGAGATCCCCTGCGATAATACTACACAATATTTACATTAGAAATAGCCCTATTGTTTTGCAAATTGCTTCTGAAAAACATACATAATAGATAAATTCTTGACTTTTAAAGAGTATCTGATTTGGCTGCAGGCTTGTTAATGGCTGAACAAGAAAGGCTTTACTTTCTCAAATAAGATTAAAGATGCTTATTTTAGAGGCACATAGTTGAAACTGTTGAAATACTGCAGATGTTCAGTAGGTAACTCATAACAAAAATGCAAACTCCCATACTCGTCATTTGTTATACATATGATAGTTGTGGAATGTGTTCTACTACAAATTTAGGTCAAGGTACATGTGATAATTTCTTTTATGGCCATAGGATAACACCATCTGATAAGTAACAGGCATTTATCTGTTATTCAGAATGGTATGACTACTTTTGTAAATTTGGAAGATTGATCACAAAAAAATCCTTTGCAAGTATTCACTATTCAGGTTTGTTAGCTAGTTGTGACTAGTCAGGCAATTCACATGATAGTGCATCTATTCTTTGACTGTTGTATGGCTCAAAGCACTTCCAGCATGACTACTGGTATGTGTGAATATAATATTTATTTCTATAAATGCTTATATATGAGCTTTTAAAATTCTCTTCCAGGAACCACCAGTGCCAGAAATTATACACTGCATAAAGTAAACAAAGTAAACAACAAGGGTCAATCCTCATTCTTGGCACCTAACAACCTTATCGAAGGAGACTAGGGAACTGGTTACATATGCTATATTGCACCCAAAAAATAGCAATCCCTTGAGCATCTTTCAGGGAAGAGTTCCAGCATCCCTTCTTTTATCTCAAGGGACAAATGAGTAGTTGGTGGTCCCAGGTTCACTGAAAATCTTTTGCTCCCATGTGATTCTGTTTCCCATAAACCTAGGTATAAGACTTGGAAGATGTAGATTACAAGGGGCATGTGCACTACTCACCTTAGAAGGTGACAGGAAGGGACAAGATCACAACTGCAGGTATCCTTGCAATTAAATTTTGTTATTATTTCTGCTTTACCTTCTGTTTCCCCTGGCATTTGTATGACTACAGCACATCCACCAAAACCAAGGTTCTCATCTGTTTCCATACTGGGACTACCAGTCTGAGCATGGTGACCATTATATGTTTTTTTCCCCCCAAAGACAGTAAAAAAATGCATTGAGTAACACGGCAGATCAAATTAATCCCTGGAAAAACGATAATGCAGCCAAGGGAATTACATTAGGGATAATTTAACTTTCTGTGTCTTCCTTAAGTATAGAATGTGTACGAAGTAATTACATATTCTGGTGCAAATTAGACCCAATCTGATCTAAAATGAATTTTAAAACAACCAGAATTTAAATTCATATTTAAAAAGTAAAGTGAATTTTGATCTTAAATATATTTTCCAGTAAATGTGCAATTGAGTGAATAGATGAGCCAATAATCATAAAGCTAAACTACATCACATTAAATTACCTGACTGAAATAAGGCAAAAAGCAATATTTCAATCCCAAAATTTGCCTTAAAGCAATGAATTTGGCATTTTCAGCTGTTAACTGTGCAGCACAATGCAAAGAGTATTTTGCAGACATATATTTTAAGTTATTCTTATTTTGTAATCTGAAAGCTTCTTCCCTATTTCTATTCAATTTTTCTATCCTTATACAAGAAATTAATTCTTAGCTAGTTTTCCATAAACAGTTTTAAATAATAGTTAGTAATTTCTTTGGGATTCACAAGCGCTTAGTTCCATATACCACAGATATGCAAAACCTGGATTCTGTACCCAGTTGTTATTCAGGTTAAAATTTCCATTGTAAAAACATAATCCTTAATTTCAACCCATTTACAGTTTCAGTGATTGAATTTGTACCAATGTAATTGAGAACAAAATTTGGCTCAACAGATTTATCTCATATAAAATCTCCAGTATTTGGTTGATAGTCTGCCACTGAGTTGGGATCCCAAACAATTAAAAGGAAAAAAATCCCAGCAACTTTTTATTCACTCCTCATCTGACTGTTGGATCCTTTGTCACCCTTACCCTTACAGAAGGTGCACTAATGACAGCAGCTTACAATCTTACCAATGTGTTAGGTGACTACAGTACCGCCTTTTCCCTCAGAAAGATAAAAATAACAGTTCTTTTCCTCTGGGAAATAACATGTTTTACTTAAAAAAATTAACAATGCTAATGTCTTCTGCTGCCACTTTGTGTTGCTGGGATTGTGAATATGCATTGCATACTTTCTATATTGCATTGCAGTACCCAGATTTCAAGATGTAGCATATTTATTCTCATTGGGTGAAATTCAACCTTATTCACAGAGTGCTGCAAAGGCAGTTTAGAATAGGATCTTGAAATACAAGAGGAGCAAATGGAGTTATTTTAAGATGGGGTAGGCAGAAGGGAATAAGAAATAGTATAGAAATATTTCAAGGTAGTGTTCAATTTTAAATTGTCACCCTCTGTGACCCTCTATGAGAAACTGCCTCTCTCATATATTAGATGTAACAATGACTTGTAAATGTTGACTTTTTAATAATAACTACAGCCATCTCCATTGCATTTAATGTAATCGCTGCAATCGGTACATCAGAATCAAAAGACTACAATGTGCATGCACAAACTTATATTCTATTTGTGTATGAAAACATATAAAATGATATTGTAAATGCCATGGAATTTCACCACAAAAAATTCAGATGCTAGATTGTTGCTATAATATGTATATAGTTCTAGCTAAGTACTGTTTGTCACAACCCAAAGTTGTGAGTTTTTGTTTGTGTGTGCTTCGGCACTGCTAAATTATGTTCCCGCTAAATTGCAGCTTCTTTGCACGGTGGAGTTCTCTGCTACAGAGAAGAACTCTGGTGCAATGGAGAATTTTCCCGCCAGTTTGTAGCTTTCTTTGTATGGTGCATTTCTTTTGCATCTCAGAAATGCACAGTGCAAAGGAGTTCCCGCCATTCGTATTCTAATTTGTGCCCCACTATGGGTCGATTCTAAATTATGCACACGTGGTGGCTAGCAATTGGCTTGCTAGCCGTATAAAGAGCTTGGGTGGTTTCCGCCCAAGTTGGAGAAAAAGTTGGAGAACTCCGAGGAGAACCCCCGCAAGGGAGGACTCCACGAACACCAGGAGGAGGAGATCTTCACGCTGTGTGAAGATCTCTAAGCGCTGCAGATCCTTACGGACCCAACGCATTTCTTAAGAAGGCAACAGAGGTCTAAACAGCCTCTGGCCTCTCCCCGTCGCCGAGCGCAATCCTAGACGTATCCCTATCCTATATACTCAAGATCCGAACCCACAGAGCTTTAACAACTCCGGGGCCAGAGAGCTGAACCAAACCCACGGAGCTTCGACAACTCCGTGGGAAAGAAATTGCCGAACCCGCGGAGCCTTAACAACTCCGGGGCCCAAGAACCGAATTTGTCGTAGTCCTCCAACGAGGATTTAAGCGGAGCTGAACCTGGAAACTGTCCAGCCTACACCGCGACCATCTTGGGTGTAAGTAAATAATCTTTGAATCAACCACTACGCCTCTGTGACTAGTTCTAGCCCATGCGTGCCTTGCCGCCGCACGGTCTCCTCTGACCCCACGTTCCTGGGCTGCTGGCCACAGCCCGCGTGCGCAAAGACGGGTCCGCATATCGCTCCCGGCTCGCACATGGCGACATGGATGGGATCGGGAAGCGGCCCACACACTGTTAAATGAAAAAAACATTGAAATTCACTTGGAATCTACATTTTATTCCCAGAGATATGCGATTTAAAATTAATGTCTGATACAGAATGGATCAGCTGGTATATCTTTATACTACTTTTCTCACTTGGCCTACATGTAGTTCACTGAAAACTCCCCGCAATAACAGCTCTTCATTTCTATTCCTTTCAAGCAAAATGAAGAGACATTTAGGCTACCTTGTGGAAAAGGTAGAGAATGATGGGAAAGGTCAAAATGAAACATTGAGAAATGAAGAATCACCCCACCCCCTCAAAGAAAACTAGGTTAGTTAGGTTAGTTGATGTCTTTTATGACATTAAATGCTAGGATTAGAGCTGGTCATGATGTGGTCAGAACTACTTGGACATGACCTCTGCATACTTAACTATTGCTCTTGCTGACTCCATCAATTAGAGCTGCCTTTTTCTGATACTGAATACACCAGGCAAAACAAATGCAATGATTTGACAAAGGAACTTGCGAGGACTTTTAGGAACTGAGTTAAAATCCTATCTTATCTCTGCACTGCAGGGAAAAATGGATTGAGTTCCATAACTCTTCTTAACATGGTCAAGAAGTTTTCCTTGATATTCAGGCTGAAATGATATTTGTTTTAATTTCACAATCTTATTAGTTTTTTTATTCCTGCAGCCTTTTCACAATGTCCCTTCTTGAGGCTAGATACTTCTTTGCTGGTGTGCAAGGGGAGTGGAGGGTGTAAGGGATTCTCCCTTGCATCTATGGATGTGGCCCACACATGTCCAAATTAGAATTGCAGGCCCTGACCTCTGAAGTGCACATGGATTGCTCCCAGATTACTCCCTTGAAGGCATGTGGCACTGCAAATCAAGCAGAAAGGGGTAGAATGTAGGTGGAACCATGGCTTTACCATTGCCCTTAGCCTGCATAGTGTGCAGCATGCTTCCCTAAAACATGTCTCCACTGTGATGACTCAGTTTTTACTTGGTTGTTTCCAGCCATCAAGCATACAGAAATGGTTTTGTACCTTTCCTTAGAATTATCGCTTGCCCAATATGCACCTGTTCAGGGCTTGATTCTACCACGCTTGATCAAATTGATTTCACTGGGAGTATGTTTTAATGTGTATTATATGTATTATACACAGTAAGAGAAATATCTTAGAGGGTGGCAGATCATAATGTGTTTCATACATATATCATGCCACACTAACTTAGTTGCAGTTCTGAACCCATAATAATACTACTTTACTTTTTCTAACTATTTACATTGCCAGTGAATACAGTTATATTTATGGGCAATAATCTGCACTATCAAAACCAGCCCTTACACAAAGTATGAAAAATGAAATCTGGTACATTCTAAGGAATAACATTCTAATAAGATAATTACATTTATGGCCTACAGGTAATAATAGTGTTGTGCATATCAGAACACACATAGGTTGTGTTATCGTTGCCTGACAACTTGCCTTCCTGCTTAGAAGACATGTGCGTTTCTAATTTGACCTAGTGAGGAAATATTTTTCATACTATGGAATTCCAACACAAAGGTCATCATCTGATGTATAACATGCAAAGTGAACACTACTTAGTTTATATAACAGTCATACTATTGTCAACATGGGTAATTTCCAGAAAGCCATATTTCAGAAAAGCCTGAAAACTTAAAATGGATGTGCAAAGTTATACTACAGGAATGCAAACACTTAAAGCAAGGCTGTTTCTCAGGTGGTGGGGTTTCAAACCAAAACTCTCTCGTTTCTTTGATCTAATCCAATCTAGTTGACCTACTTACAATGAACGATCCTAAGACGCATATGTTTAGAGGCATGCCAAGAGTGAATTCTCTCCAAATATGGCATAGTCATAGAAGAGCCTCTATTTATTCTCTAAGGGCGTGTGTAGACAAAATGAGGGGCATGTATGCATGACACTTTAAAGCGGGCTAAATGTTTAGCACCACTTTAATGGTGTTGGTGTTTGTATGCCTTGGCAGTGTATTGTGCATTAATTACAGCCGCTGTAGCACATTCAGCGGTGTAATGAGCCTTAAATGACTTGGGGCAGAGCAAACTAAAACTGTTCCAAGGAGTTCTAGTTTGCTGCCCTACCAGCCGTGGAGCGAAGCACTGGGATCCATGCAGGTCAGGGGCTCTGCAGGAAGCCCTGCAGGCAGCCTGGCAGGATCCTGGGAAGGCAGGCTCTGCCCAAGAAAGGAAAAAAAAAAATGGTGAGCTGGATCTCCCCACCCCTGCCCAGAGCCTGCCTGCCTGCATGAGTGCTTCCCTCCGCAGCTGCGGTGTGCCCCAGGACTGCCCGAGTCAGGTGCCTGCAGGTGGGTGCCGCCTGGGGGGGACCATTGCTACAGCAGAGGGAAGCACCAGCCTCCTCCGCCCCGCTGCAGCCCAGGGCCTGCTCTGCCTGCTGGCAGCTCACCCTCCCCTCCTTGCCACTGGAGAGGCAGGTAAGTCAGGTGTGTGTAAAACACAGGGTTTTAATTGGCCCTACATTGACGTGGTGTTTTTAAAAACCCACTGCTTCAATTTAGGGCTCCTGTTTTGTCTACACGCCCCCTAAAACAACGCACAAGATTCAATATAAGAAATACTGAAAAACAGATTATACAGAAGACGCATTGCTAAAAAGTAGTTTAGAACTGTGGGGGCTAGCCTTTCGGCAGGTGTGCCACAAATTATCCCTGTGTTCTCTCTGGGTGCCACTCTGATCCCCTTTCTGTTTCCAATCTGCTATTCTGCTTTCAGCTTTCTACTCTGCACTCCTTGCCCAATCTCTTCCTTTGCTTTCTGTTTCCTGCCCTGTGCTCCCTGCCTGATCTCCTGTGCTGCTTTCTGCTTCCATCCCAATTAGCCACCTGCCCCTTCCCTGATCTACTGGGTGCCACACACAGAGGCTGCCTGTGCCATCAGTGCCACCTGTCCTGCAGCTTGGCCACACCTGGCTTAGAAGATTTGGTAGTGCATGCAAGAAACTTAGATAAAAAAATATAGGTCAAATATGCTAACTTTGATGTAAAACTTATTCTCAAAATGACATTTGTCCCTGTGCTGCAGGGCATATAAGGTTAATGCATCACTTAAGATCCATCAAAACCCCAGATAGTGAATTTCATCCTTGGAGAGTTCACCTAGACCTATGACATGTCAAGACAGGTCCTGGAATCTGGAGACTGGCATAGTGAAAAAGACAGTTCAATTGCATAGAATGGCATCTAACAAATACCTTTTGATCCTCTTCCTTTGGATAACCCAATCAAATGGTTTAAAATTGCTTAGTTTGTTTAAATTACTTGCTGCTACAGCATGGCTATGTGCAGCATTTTGATGAGACATTAAGCCTTTGGAGACAGTGAAGCCAATGAAAAATCATTTGTGTGTTTATCCTCCTTGGTCTTTCTGCCTCATCTCACCTGTGAAAAACTGTCATGTTTGTTTGTTTTACAGCAAATTCAGCTCTGGGGCAGTCTCTTTTGAAAATTACTTGAATGTATTTTGCTCATTTGAACTCTCTGCTTAGCCTTGGTCTCCCAGGGCAGATAATGCACAAAACATTTACAGGCTTACCCCCAGTTTTGTGAGGAAAAGTTTAAATATATACCAGTATGTTAATTATTTGAAAATAATGATTTCTTCTTCTGCAGTTGTTTCAGTACTTTGAGGTCCACCTTGCTATTAGAAAAAAAGATGGTGAAGACATTATGAACAAAGGCCTGACGTTTTCACTTAGTCTATACTCAGGTAAACTGAATGGCAGTAAAAACTGAATAAGAGGTCCCAGATTTCATACCTGATTTTGCCTTTTTATTAGTTCACATTTGGATTGTTTAGGAAAGTAGCATTTTATGGGGAGGAGAATGAAATTCTCCCTTGCTGCCAAATATTGTTCCCCTTGGAAACTGAAAATGGGAACTGACATGATTTTTTTTGGGTGCACAAGATCCAGTCAGGGAGGACAGGGTGAGAGTATCAGTGCCTGACAGATAGATCTGTGTAGCAGTAGAACTATTGGGCCTATTTCTCTCCCCACTCTCTCCTTCCCTGTCCTCAAACTGGACTCTTTTGTGTGAAACTTCCACTGAACAGGGCTCCTCACAGGGGATGTTGACCTACAAATGCATTAGACCCCCACGCAGCGCATCTCAACCATTTTCGTCTTCCATGCCTGGAGTCCACTTGTGTTGCACAGAAAAGAACAAGAATTACCTGGGAATATTGCTGTCATGTAGTATATTAGTTTAATAGCAAGGATGAATATTTGAGAATAAGTGTACCGCAGAGTAATATATATATTGGGAAGTAGATTCAGACCTTAGGTAGTACTATAACTGTATTTGAGTTATTTGTATTCCTTCACATCCCACTGCTACTAAACTCAGATTGTTTCCTTTGCCCTTGCTGCATAAGACAGAAGTGTTTAGAAATTTCCCAAGACTAAAATCCTGGGGAGTAAGATCACATGGGATATTGTCATGGGTCATGTTCCTGGGATAGCTGTGATGCCCCTGTGTGACTGTGGAACCTGTACCCAGCTCTGCCTCTAGAGAACCCTCCCCTTCTTCTCTCCTGCCATGCCTTGATGCACTTATTGGATTGAAAGGGAGGCTGCCTAAGGCTCCTAGAACAAGCCTTCATCTACCTAATAGCCAGTAGGTCCCTCCTGGACACCGCTGGTCTCAATCCTGTCCTTAAGCTGAATGGGCCCTCTCAGCCTATCCATGCCACAGGGTACCTGTAAGCCTTAAGGGCTAATTATATGGCTCCAACCACCCATTACACCATGTCCATGCCTCACAGGTGTTGCCTGTCCAATCAATCTCCCTTGCTGGGACCTTGGTCCACTTGGCCTCTATCACTTCTCTCTTGCTGGGCTGCTTAGCTCAGATGCACTGTGTTGGACCTGGCTTCTGGGCTCCAGCCCTAGTCTCACCTTATTGGGCCCTGGCTTAGCCCCTCTTGTATTTTGGTTCCATGGCCCCTGGTTCTCACCCCTCTTAGAAACTGGTTCTGCCTTTCTTGGGCTTCGAGCCCCTGGCTCTAACTTGGCTCCTCGTGGGCACTGAACCAGCTTCAGCTCTCACTGGGCCCCTAGCCCCTGTCTCTGCCTTTCCTGGGTGTTGGGCCCTTGGTCCCTGTCATGCTGGGCCCACCCTGGTTTTGTGCTGCCCTTCTCAGGGATTTGGGCACTCTGGGTCCAGTCGGCACTAAAAGTCTGACCTCTGGCAGGACTCAAGGCAGTCACAGTGGCTACCTGTCTGTACCACCAGGTTTCTCCTTATCCTGGGTCATCTTCCTCTGCAAAGCAGCAGCATTGTGTTTGTCTCCCTCAAGGTAGCATCAGTGCCAGCTAGGGGCTCTCCTGGCCCCTCTTGCTCTGGAGCTCCTTCCACTGCAGCCTCCAGGGCTAGACTGCCTTCTCTGGCTCAGGCCTTGGATTTATATGGCTGGAAGCCATGTCTCATTTGGTCATGTGGCTCCTTGACTTGTCATGGGTGTTTTCTGAATAGGCTTGCTGTCCAGCTTTCAGTGCAGCTTACTGCTGCTGGTCTTGCTGCTGCTGGTCTTGCTGCTGCAGCAGGGTCCATGCTTCCCAAGCAGGGTTCTTCCCTGCTGGATTATCATAGGGCACATATACACGTGATGCTTTGATGCGCATTAGCCTAAGTTATAGCACATTAAGGGTGTGCATCTACATGTTCACTCCCTTAAAATGCATTAAAATGGTGAATTTAGGCTATTTGTGCCTAAATTTGATACCTTCAAATGTAGGTGTCAAATTTTGGTGTGAAAAATTAAAGTGCTTTTGAAGACTTTTGGTCTATTTCTTCTTTCAATTACCTCAGCATAAAATCAGGAAGTAATTGCACAAATCAAAAGAGTTATCCTAGTATAAAGAAAAAGTGAAAAGGAGAAAGAGAAGAGAATCAGGGCCCATGAATGATTTAATCCTTGAATACTTGAACCAGGGCCCTATAGTCTGTTGGGGTCCATGGAGTGTTGCCTTTAAAGCATAGTTATGGCCCAGTCCCTGCAGGTGGTGGTCTGGACATTGAGATTGGGTTGGATTCTTGAAGCCTGCTCCAAAGATCTTTTAAGTCAGCACCAGTCTTTCCATCGACCTTGGTTCAGGTCCATAGATTGCAAAGCTTTTACCCATATGAAAAAAATGGAGATGAATACAACTTTTCCATTCTATACAAATTACACATATCTGGCAAGATCTTGGTAAACTGCCAACACAGAGCTCATATGGGCAAAGGTTTGTATCCCTGACCATAAGTAAAAGAAACATAACTGCTGTCCCACAACTGAAGGGTTAAAAGTTTGATGCTTTACCAAAATGAGGAGAATGGGTTTTGCAATGGGCTTAAGAAAAGGAAAGAGCAGATTACTCTGCTGTCACCTTTTGCCCAGTCTTGTTTCACCTGCTGAGCTGAAGTAAAATTTGTCTGAAGATGAGGATTAATGTAATGGCTGCTTTCATTATTTCTAGACTTTTTCTGGTGAAATTTGATCGTTTTGCTTCATATGGTTGTTTCTCACCTGCTCTGGGATGCAATTCTAATTCTTTGAAACAAAAGGCAGTCTAAGGCTGAATCAAAATCAGGAATTTTAGTCACAAATATTTCTCTTTTTGATTGTTTTGTTGTACAGTCCATTCCCCTAAAGTCCATTTTCAGGCTCTGAAAAAACTCCAAGATACCTAGCAGTTATTTTGTTATTTTGAATAATGTGATATAAATTTCTACATTATTTTTAAGAATGAAAACTACACAAGGCAACTCTGAAAATATTGTAAATTAGTTTGTTTGGATTCATTTTGGGCTAAAGCAGCAGTTTTGTTTTTCTGGTTTTGTTGTTCATCAAAATTCTCTTATCCATATACACTGTAAACATCTGTCACAACTATTATCACCTAAACTGCCAAGAAAAAATAGTCTTGGAGTGAAGGCAATCCTGTTTGTGACCTATGTTATATCACAAGGTACAATATAAAGACTAGCAAGGGTACGAGTTTAAATGAAAGTGAATTTGAAGGCCAATAGGCAAGTGCAACTACTTAAAATACAGTAAAAATCAGGAAAAGCTATATCCTGCTCTTTCCTTCAGAGTCTGTATTGATTGAACGGACCAGGACAGTGGTAGGGGACAGTACAATACTGGAGGACCTGACTTTAAAAAAAAAAAAGCAACCTTGGGGTCTTAACCCACTGTGCCAATTCAAGAGCCTATTATACTTTTGCAAAGATTAGGATAAATTTAGTAAATTCAAAAGAATTGCCCTCATCCCTCCTTTCCAACTTGAACCTAAACAGAAATCTACACTATTACATACTATATCTATATTTAGAGAATATTAGTGTCACACAATTCAGTACTCAAGCCAATCCATTCCCAAGTTAAGGTGCAACTTGAACTCTGCCTTAACACTGCAGCAGTCTTTAATTACACCAGGGGTGTCCAGCTTCTTAGCAGCTGGGGACTGCATACCCTGTGGACTATGCCAGTGGGGAAAGCATTGCATGGGGCTGTACCAGTACAGGTCATGCCCCCCCTCAGGTGTTCCCTTGCTGCATCTGGCATGTGGGAGCTTCCCAGATCCTGCTGCATCAGGAACATGGGTGCTTTCCACGTCCTGATGCACTGAGTACATGGTCCTTCCTACCTTCCGCTTCACTGGGGGTGCAGGCATTTCCCACTCCTTGATGCACTGGGAATGTGGTGCATTTCCACCCTCCTGGCACTATGCACAAGGATGCACATGTAGAAGTGCCCCAACCTCACCTTCAGCACAGGGCTCCATCTTTTCTGCTGCACTGTGCTGTGCCACACCAGTGCTCCATACCATGGGCTTCCCTGGCACTATGGGCTTTGCTATGCTGCTCCATCCTGCCCTCCAGGATGGGGCAGGAAGCAGAAGCTAGAGGGGGGACACCCGGAGCCTCTGGCAGCTGCTGCTGCTGTTGGAATGATTGGGGTGGGCAGTGGTGGCTTGGTGGGAGTCTGGGGACCACAAGTTTACCCCTACACATGGCCCCTTGAAGGCAACATGTGGCCCCTGGGCTGCTTGTTGGATTGTCCTGACTTACAGGATCATGTACAATTCCTCAAGTAGTACAATAAAATGTTATATATTTTTTTCCTATAAACTTAGGTATACATTGGGAAGAGTTAAGAATAAGATTAAAATAGAGGTTTATACCCAAGGGAACAAATCCTGAAGAACTCATGCAGTTTTTACTTATGCAAAGCTCCCACTAAATTGATTGGAATTTTGTCTGTGCAGGTACTGAGCACATTATTATGAGGCTGTCTGATTTTGTTAGGTTCATGGTTGGCATTCGTCTAGAACTAAGTAAGAAAGCTACAAAAATGATAGCATGAAAATTATTGCTACCCCTTTATCCAAAATAATACTTTGCCATGGGAACTATGGTGGCAACAAGGAAGATGAATAGGCACCATCTATGTATTTGTACATTACAGTGCTATAATAATGATTTAGCAAAAATATTATTGTGGTTGAAAACTGAGTTAACAGAGGTATTATGTCAGGCCAGGAATGCACCCAAGTACATCCCAGGAGTCTGTTCTTTGCAGCAGCTGCTTTAAGTGTGCTTGAGAATTCCACACGTTAGCCTGCTTTTGGATTTAGGAATTTTATGGTTCAAGAATTATCTTTGCTTAAGTGTGTATTAGTCTACCATTTATTTTCTTGCAGTGTCCCGTTGTAAACTCAGGAATACCTGATCCCTCCCAGTATTTGAATGTGTGAGACACACAGTGGGTTTTCCATAATCTTTCTGTCCTGGGGAAGGCAATTCCAGCTTTACTATTTAGTGAAGGCTCAACTAAGTTTTGCTTCCAGTGGAGTCAAAAAAGAATTTGAAATAAATATGAAGGGGAAGAGAAGCAATGAGAGCGTGGAGAAAGGGAGTGGAGACAGAAGAGAAAAAATGAGGAGGGGAATGAAGTGAATTTGAATTCTGGTGCATGTATAATAAAAGCAGAGGGCCCAATCCTGAAAACTCTTGTGTAGTAATGATCAAGCTCCTGTTTTGTACAAACAGAATGTTAAAAAACTTTAGAAGGTAGAGTTTCTTTACAAACAATAAGAGAGAAACAGTGAAATAAACTAGGGCAGAGTAAGGGAGGAATGAAAAAAGCATGGGAATGTAAGACTGGAAGGGGACTGCCAGTCCATTGAGTCTAGTTATTTGCATTTGCACGAAACCACTTTCTAAAAGGCTTCACAAGAAGATCTACTTTAGTCCCTCTTGCACATCCCAGTCATAAAAACCCTATAGGAGAAAAACCCTATAGCATGCCACAGGTAAAGAGGTGGGGAGACAAGGGCCCACTAATGTGTTCCTTTGAGTTTTGAAAGGGGATGGAGAGCCAATGGGTCACAGAAAAGTGAATGGGTTACTAAAAAATGAATTTATACTTTTGCTGGTACTAGGGAGGTCCAATGCACCTCAGATACTCAAGGCTTTAACTTTTGAGGAAGAGAAATTTCACCATTGGTAAACAAAAACTTGTATCTTGTTTTTCACTACAGCAGTTTAGATGGATTATTACATTAATTTCCCAAGTCCTGTGGCCCTTTGGCTTCCAGAAACTTAAATGTAACATGTGCCTATAAGTCATCAGAGCTCAGTCCTGCTTGCCTTATATACGTGTGCCATTTTCCTGATGTTAATGGGATTGCTTAATGTGAATAAAGTTAACAGGATTTGTCGTTTTGTCTATAAATGCTCTACTCCAGCTTCATACATACGCATTCCAGGAATAATTTGGAAAATGAGAAAGCTTGACTTTGTCCCTGTTCTGTCAAGGTATTTAATGGAAGGCAATGCACGGTTACAAACAAAAGAAAAGCTGTCACTTTGATGACTCTACACTGAATGCAAGTGTAAATGCTCTTCATCCACCAAACAGCTCAATTTCAGTACAGTTAATCTTGTGAATGCATGCTCAGATTTAACTTTGACTCTTTTGTAGAGACTTGCTTTTGCTATTTGGACAGGTGAAAGCATCAACCATGCAATTCATGTAAAATAATAACTGGTTTGTGTGAGTGAAAAAGTCTTAAAAGTGTATCAGTTACAGTTCTCATTTCCACTTCAGCAACTTTTTATTTCTGCAGCAGGACAATATATGTATGCAGTATTAAAAAGAAAGCCCTCTGAGAACAACACAATGATTTTTTACTTGTTCTTCAAGATTCTCAGGTGACCTAAAAACAAGCTTGATAGTTAAAAAATGAACAAACCCCACAATAATCTATAAGTGAACTAGATATTTTTATTTAAAGAAGTCAATATGCTGCTATCAGAATGAAGACTTTCTTGTGCAGAAAGCCATATGGCTTTGCATTATAAAGAAGAACGCCCCCCCCCCCCCCCCCCCTTTAGGTTGTATAGTGCACTGTAATTTGTCATAATGGCATAGATCCCCTGAAGTCAATGGAGATATTATACTTAATACTACATTAGTGTCTAAGCCCTTAGGAATTCATAGGACTCATGGTAGATACTACAGAATGCTCAAATATAAAATATAGAAATAGATGCAATAAAAACAGATAGAGAGAAGTAGCTATAAAAGAGTGTTGGGGCTTAGCACCAGTAAGGGCTATGTGCTTGGTGGCCTAGTGCCTTCTTGGCCTGGACCACTGGTCTTGCAATAATTTGCCTGGAATTCACTGTGGTGAGGCCCAACTCTCTCCTGCCACACCTCGATGTTCTGGTGATGTTACCGATTGGGAAGTGTTAGTATCTACCACAGCTGGCCAATAACAACCAGGATAGGGATTTCTCCTGGGGCTTCAACCTGCCCTATACCCCGTCCTAGCATTACTCAGATGTTTTACCACTGATTACGCCCATACGTCTTATTGAGCGATCTGTCTTTTTCTTTCTTCTTTTGTTATAGGCTCACAAGTGTCTCAGCCAAAAGTCTCAACAGAACAAAAAAGGAGAAGACTACCAGACTTCCTCTTAGCCTCAAGTAAGTCTCGCTGGTTGTTTTTGGAGGGCCTTGTGTACCCCCACTCTCTTGGGGTGGCACACCCTCTAATAGTTCAAAGCAAACCAAATGAATCAAAAGAAAAAAAATCTGTCCAGGGTTTTCACTCCCTTAAGCTTCACGCTACTCAACCCCTGACTGGTTTTTCTCCTGCTGGGTCATCTCACCCTTGTCTGGAACTTAGCCATGGCCTGTGGCTCACTGCAGTTCCCCTTTTTTGGTCTTTTGAGGTTCTGCCTCACTCTGCGACCCACTTGGGGTTCCAGCAATAAAAAAAGCCAAACAAATGAAAGAACGGAAACAGCTGGCACCTTAATTAGGGCATGGCTGCTTTTCCTGCAGCCGAGCTATCTCCTGCAGAGCTCCCCTGGTGCTTGCACCACTTTTTCCCATGGTGCCCTCACAGCCGGCGTCTCCTGGCTCCACAGAGCTCAGATGAGCTCTCTTGCCAGCTCACAGGTGATTCCCTGGGGCTGGGAGTCGGGACACACGGGACACACTCGGGCCTTGGGACACACTTCTCGGGACACACTTCTCCTCCTCTATGTTCCCCGCTCACCTCTCTTTCATCTTCCAGCGCACATGACATTCTCCTGCTGCTCCGGGGCCACTCTAGCTGAACAGAGCAGCTGCTCTGGAACCACAGATCCCAGGGTGTTCTCTTCCTTTGGTGCTGCCACACCTCACCTGGCTGGCTCATCTTCCCCTATGGTGAGTTTTATCCTGTTTTCCTGTTCTCCTTCACAGATAGATTCCAGGAAGAAGACAGATGGTACATTTATTGTCAGACCGGTAGATTATCCAATATACGAGAGGATGTGATAGCTCAAACTTTTGCTATAAATCACAACATACGTAAGTTCTAGGGAGATACATCAGTTTCAATTATGCCACATAAGACTTCTTATTTATTGCTCAGGTTTTTTTCCTTAGAAGAGAGAAGCCAATTGTTACGTCTCAGCTCTGTATTCTTGGGCAATCGGGGCACAGAATACAGTCTGTCTGAACTCACAAAGGACTCACCCCCCCCCCCTCCCTCCCCTCCTCTACCTAAACGAAACTGATTAAGATGCAGTGAGAGACGCACCTAAGACCCTCACCAGATAAGGGTGACGAGTGAATCAACTGCCCTAGGTCTCATTTACATGAGAGATGGAAAAGAGAAAGCCTGAAGCAGAGGCTGCAGTGAATTCTGGGACCAGAGAAGCAGGAGAGCGCTGCATGATGGGGAATCTGTGCTTCCAATGTTAATCAACCCATGTTCACACACACCCAGCTCAGCATTTATCAGACCAGTTCTAATCTGGATTTGCTAAGGACTTTTCCCCCCCCAGACACACACACACAGCTCTAAGTTTAATAGGCATCTCGGGCCGTACATTCCCCGGTCCCACTATGGGAGGCCTATTTAAACTTGATTGACTAAAACTCGGTTGCCGGGTTAGGGAATGCTGAGGCAAGAGACCGAGTCAGAGGGGGTATGGGCAACATTTGAACAATGGTTAAGGGTTCATCAGAGCATCCAGCCTGCTGGAGCCGTAATCCCAGGTGTTGTCATATCTTTCCCGAGACGACTGGTGGGAGTCCTCTCCACAAAAGGTTATGAGCACCCCAATAATTGCTTTAAGTCTGTTAAAAAACTATAGTAAGATCTGGAAAAGTCATGCTAAGCTGAGGCTTGTGCACAACAAGTAAAAATCCAAAATCCTGATGCTGCAAGCTATCTATTGTTCCTGAAGAAACCATGAGATATCCCATCAGTATATCTGCCACCCATAGGAATCTCAAGCTGGCTCCCAAGTATTTGGGTTACTCCCTAATCTTAAGTGTTTCCTGATTATCAATCAGTTTCCTGAGATGGTCCAAACCAGATAACCCCTTGTCAATAGAAAAGACAATGATTTACACTACTGAGGGTGCTTCGAAGCAGCTAAACTGAGGGTATAAAAATCTGTAAGTGTGTGTGCTGCTAGAGGGAGAAGAGGAAGAGGAAAAGGAAGGAAAAGAAGTAGAAGCAGGAGGAAAGAAGGAGAAGAAGAAAACCCCTGTGCTGACACCATCCCCTGTCGTTCTTGGGACGCTGGAAGAACAGATCATCTCTCCCTTCAAGGACTGTGCTACAGACTGTGCCTGTCAGCTTTGCAGCCTGAGTACCGTGGACTAGGTGAGATCCCAGCGTTCTCTGTCTTCTTTCTAGGCATAAACTTCTGAACCTGAACTGTATCAGTTAAGCTTGAGCTAAGTTTCCCCAAATACTTAGTGAAACCAGGGTAGTATTGTCATTGTTGGTGTTTGTTTTTCTTTTGCATGTCTATTACTACTAGTACTATTATATATTTCATATGCTTAGCAATAAATAACTTTTATAGTCAAACTGGTAGTAATTGGGTATATTTTTCCTTCTCTGCTTCTCTTTCCTCCCGTGCTCTGCAGCAACGCTTCTTTTACCTATGCTAAAGATCCCTGTGAAGCCCAAATTATTGTGGGGTCTGCTCATCAAGAGGCCAAAGATTGGGACGTGCTGAGTTTGAAACACATAAGGGGATCAGCTTGTATAGGCTGATTGACCCAGTTTGACTCAGACGTGCCCTTATGAACTGAATGCTGGCCCATGAGGGTGTCAGCTGGACACCCAGCCGGATTCAGAGGGATTCTGTTTACCTGTGTGCTTGTGTCTGACTGCATTTTATTGTTGCTCTTATGAACTGATTCTTGGCATATGAGGGTGTCAGCCTGTCCATGCTGATCAGCCCGGCCAGGTCAGGCGTGTCACATTAATTTGTGTGTGTTTGTGTGTATGACTGATTTGATGGCTGGAGGAACCCAGTCCCATTGAGATTGAGTCCTGCAAGATAGCTCCACTGGGGGTGAGGGCTTGCAGAAGGGAGAAATACAGCTCCGTATAGTAACACAAGCAGCACATTGACAGAATCACCAAGACCCTAGAAACTATCCCTAATAAATGAGCACACCCCAAAGTAATGGGCAGATTTGGTAACACATGCCACCACTCCTTCAGGGCAGAGAGGATACCATATTGTTTTTTCTTCCTCCCTGGGATGAGATGGGTGTGGGAACGCTGCTATGGTATAATGGTAGATCCAAGCTACAAGGTGAGACTAAAGTATGGAGGCTTCAGGTTGGGGTGGGGGTTGGGGGGAGAGTCATATTGTGTTAGTGCCCCAGATTTTTAAATCTAACTCTATATACATTATATCTTGGTAAGTAACTTCTTAAAGTGAAAATTAAAATAATAAACAACCCTCATATAATGGGCGTTACTTGATCTAGGGATACTATTTAGCACTAGAGTGCAGCTGCCAGAATAAGAATTAGCCTCGTTCCTACCATGTGTAGGTGGCAGGAATGTTCTCTGAACAACCCACCCTTAGACCTGAATTGAGTCTGAGAGTGCCACTTTAATCCTGTACCAAGTTTAGTTCATTTTACAGAGCAACACCAAAAGAAATAATTATCTAGATCAATTTAGGATGGGCATAGGCTTATTTCCATTTAATAGCAGCTAATTCTATTAATCTACAATTTGCATAGAATACATGTTGAAGGATAGGTTCTTGTTACTCCCTATTTCTCTTGGTCTTCATAATCTTACCCAACATCATCTGTTTATGTCTGAAAATTGGCACAGTGGTCATTTACTGTCATATACTTCTTTGCCAGAATAGAAAATAATTAGGGAATCAAAATGGCCCTTTGCAGTATTCCCCAAACTGTCTCAATAGAAGTTGGAGCCATTAATAGGAGAAAATTAAGTGAATTTACATGATAAAATTTAACATATAGAACCAAAGTTATGTGAAACAATTTGTTTTTTTAGTGACAATACAAACTAGTAAATCATTTTAAATGATTAATAGAAACATGTGATCGCAGCATCCATGTATTTGTCCAAAGCTTGAGAAAAGTAATTTGTTATTTTGAACAGAACACTAGTTGTTGGATCATTTTCTGTGCATTCAGATTATAATGAATGCAGAAGCTGTAGAAGCTTTGTTTGAAATTAATGGGGATGCTATAATTGTCTGCTGGATTTTAGCTCTCATTTGGTCTTCGTTATCCCAAACTGTTGCATAGATATGCCTGATATATTCTGTCAAGTTTGGCCATTTCTTCTTGAGTATAAGAGAATCATGGTGTAGTTTGTCATTTTAATTGACAGAAAGGGACCCTATTTATCAGTTGGTTACAGGTTTTAGTCCTCTCCACGCACTTCTACCTTGATAGGCTGGAGAGGCATGCATGTACCGATGACCATAAGAGCAACACCACCAGGCATCTTGTACTTCTGATAGGGTCACCCATAGTGGTAAGGTCAAAGGTGAAGTATCAGACAATGATCAGTCCAACACAACACAAAGACCTCAACAGTGGAGCAGGTGGATGCAGAAGGCATACTTCTCAATGGCTGAGAAGGCGGATGAGGGCTGTAGTGGAAGAGTAACCCCAGCTGTCTTGGATCTTCTTGCCACTGGACATAAGTTTCTCCTCTGCCAAGATCCATGTGATTGCTGATGCAAAACGGCCTCCTCACATAAAAGAAGTTACATGAAGGCTTCTCCCACTGCTCCAACATCTATTACAATAACCAATACCAACAACCATAATTTCTATGGTGATGGATGAGTGGCAATTGGGACAGATGAAGCAACCACCAGGGAGTCCCTGGTCATGGATCCACATTCAGGTGGTGGTTATGTGATGGTCACTTCACCCTTGATATGGGACAGAATGGTGATTTGGCAGCTGCGATTGTGACTGAGCAGTCCTTTTTAGGATCCCCTCAGCTCACCCCGCAAGGGGAGTGGGCTAGAAAATGTGCCCCAAACATAGGGGGTCCCACTTTAACTTACCTGACTGGATAGCTACTTCCAGGGGGATCACTTTAATTGTGGTCAAAATGCAAAAATGTCTTTTGCACCCTGGAATGTATGAACCCTACTAGATGACCTGAACAGTGACAGACCTGAGCGCAGAACAACTATTGTCACCTGAGAACTCTCATGATATGACATTGATATCGCTGCTCTCAGCAAGAGGAACTGTGCAGACGAAGGTCAACTGAGGGAGGAGGGGATGGGGCTACACGTTTTTCTAGAACCGGAAACCTGCAAACGACAGGCAAATACATGGCACTGGTTTTGTCACTAAGAACCATATTGTCAGCTGAATGACTGAATTCCCTTTTGGTATTAATGAGTGTCTCATGACTCTCGACCTCCAACTAACCAACGATTTGTTTACTGCCATCACCAGTGCATATGCTCCAACACTCGGCACTGAGAAAGAACAGAAAGAACAGTTTTATGCTGACCTTGATGAAATCCTGACTACCATCCCAAAAGTGGACAAGATCATCCTCTTTGGAGACTTCAGTGTGAGAGCTGGCTAGGACTTTAACATGTGGAGGGCCACCATCGGGATGGAAGGAGTGGGCAAGGCCAATTCTAATGACGTCCTTTTACTCAGTAAATGTGCAGAGCATGATCTTGCCATTACTAACACTATCTTCAGACAATGTGGCAGGTACCAAACAACATGGCAACACTCCTACTTGAAACAATGGCACATCCTTGACTATGTCATCATAAGAGCACGTGGTCTAAAAGATGTTCATATCATGCATGTCATGAGAGAAGCCAATGACTGCTGGACCGATCATCATTTAGTGACATCAGTCATGTCCATCAGGGTTGTGTAGAAACATGAAAAGCAACCCAAATCAGACCAAACACTGTAGACCTAGACACCATGTAGCTCTCTACATACATCTCAGTAAGAAACTTGCCAACTTTAGGATTAAAAATGATAACACTTGTGTTGAGGAAGATTGGCAAGCTCTAAAAGAGACCATCCATGAGACTTGCACAGAATCATTTGGCTTTATCACCCAATGCCATCAGGACTGGTTTGATGAAAACAGCGCTGAGATCAAAGCCCCTCTGCCAGTGACCAGGGAACCAGTGACCAGGGGCTGCAAACAGGGTAAGCAGTTTGCAGGCAGTTTGAAGGCTAGTTCTGAGGCTAGTTTGTGGCCTGCCCCCACTTTCAGCTTGGTGTGAGGAAGCAGGAAAAAAATGAACCCTTTGGGGTCAATGAGCAATAAACAGGCCAGTTTCCAGAAGAGTTCACTAGGGAAGGAGTGCTTGGAAGAAGAGCAGTAAGAGAGAGGAAGCAGATTAAGAGAACCAAGGAAATGACTGGAGGACATCACAATGCTAGAGCCACTGCCAATGCCTCTGCTTGCACCTGTGAGGTTTCTGTCCAGGCAGGACTGCTCACCATTGATGCTTCTACCCTGGTCCAGGTTTGGTGCTGTGGAAACTGCAGCTTGCAGGTTCCTTCCTGTGATGGCCAGGTCAGGGAGTGTCTTCAGTGCGAGTGGTGCCTCTTGGTGGTGTCTCTCAGGTAACAGGCAAGAGAACTACAGGAGGAGGTGGTGAGGCTCTGAAGCATCCTCCACCATGAAGAGCCCATTGATTTGATTCTGGAGGAAACCTCCGGGACTGTGGAGGAAGAAATATCAGAAGCAGTGATAGAAAAGAGAGAGGACATGGACACCCAAGAGGGTGGAAGTTGGATTCTTGCGAATTCTGGCAGCAAACAGAGATCTTCACTTCCACCTGCAGTGGTTCATCTGGAGAATAGGTATGCAGCCCTAGCAACAGAGAGGGAGGAGCATGTTCCAATGGTGGAGGAAGACAGACCAGGCCTCACCAAGTTGGGAAAGATCGAGATGACCACCAGCAAGAAGAAGTGACGTGTGGTGGGGGTTAGAGACTTCCTTCTGCGGGCAATACAGGGAGCCATCTTGCAACCTAATCTGTTGCCTTGGGAAGTCTGCTGCTTGCCTGGAGCCTGGAGCCCAGATCCCAAAGCCCGGATCTGAGATGTCACAGAAGGACTAGCGAGGCTTATCCAGCCCTCTGACTACTACCCCATGTGACTAGAGGGCTCTGGGTGCAGGTGTGAGGGGGTCTGGGGCTCAGGCTGTGTTCTTGTCGATCCTGCTGGTGAGCCCAGGCAGGAGCAGGTGCACCCTCCAGATCAACACCTGGCTGCACAGGTGGTGTCACTAGCAGAGCTTTGGGGTCTTTGATCAGCAGAGCTTAGGATGTTCTTCCAAGAATAAGGATTTTTGGGAAGAGGTGGGATCCACCTGATGAAGAGAGAGAAGAGCGT
>NW_005841882.1:2848445-2878142 GCF_000455745.1 Alligator sinensis | reverse complement strand
GATGGAGACCAAAGCCTTGAGGTAAGTGGGGAAGCAGGAGACCTGGAGGAAGGACAAGCAGGAGGGGGCAACAGGGGTGGTGCTCTCATACTTCCTGAGAAATCAGGGCAATTCACTAGTTACCTTAGGTGCCTGTACACAAATGCATGGAGCCTGGGAAACAAGCAGGAAGAATTGGAAGTCCTTGCACAGTCACAGAACTATGACATGATTGGAAGAACAGAGATTTGGTGGGATAGCTCGCATGACTGGAGCACTGTCATGGATGGCTACAAACTGTTCAGGAAGGACAGGCAGGGGAGAAGAGGAGGGGGAGTTGCACTTTATGTAAAAGAGCCATATGATTGCTCAGAGGTCCAGTATGAAGCTGGAGATAGGCTTGTTGAGAGTCTCTGGGTTAGGGTCACAGGGGAAAGCAGCAAGGGTGATGTTGTGGTAGGGGTCTGCTATAGACCATCAGGCCAGGAGGAAGTGGTGGACGAGGCTTTCTTCAAACAGCTAGTGCATGTCTCCCAATCACAGGCCTTGTTTCTCATGTGGGACATAAGTCACCCTGATATCTGCTGGGAGGGCAACACACCAGTGCATAGGCAATCCAGGAAGTTTTTGGAGAGTGCTGGGGACAACTTCCTGGTGCAAGTGCTGGAGCAGCCAACGAGGGGCCATGCTCTTCTTGAACTGCTGCTCACTCATAGGGAAGAATTGGTGGAGAATGTAGTAGCAACTTGGGCAGCAGTAACCACAAAAAGATAGAGTTCAGGATCATGAGGAAAGGCAGGATGGAGAAGAGCAGAGAAAGGACCCTGGACTTCAGAAAAGGAGACTTTGACCTGCTTAGGGAACTCATGGACAGGATCCCCTGGGAAACCAGAATGAGGGAGAGAGGAGTCCAGGAGAGCTGGCCGTACTTTAAAGAAGCCTTACTGAGAGTGCAGGAACAAACCATCCTGATGCATGGGAAGACTAGCAAGTATGGCAGAAAATCTGCTTGGCTTATCAGGGAACTCTTCAGTAAACTAAAACACAAGAAGGAAGCTTATAAGAAATGGAAACTTGAACAAATAACTAGGGAAGAGTATAAGAGCATTGCTTGGGCATGCAGGGATGAAGTTGGGAAGGCCAAAGCGAAACTGGAGTTGCAGCTAGCAAGGTATGTGAAGGGTAGCAAAGGAAGGTTTCTCAGTAGCAAGAGGAGGATCAGGGAAAGTGTGAGTCCTTTACTGAATGTGGGAGGCAACCTAGTGACAGAGAATGCAGAAAAGGCTGAAGTGCCTCAGTCTTCACAGGCAAGGTCAGCTCCCAGACTACTGCCCTAGGCAGCACAGTTTGGGGAGGAAGTGAGCAGCCAACAGTGGTGAAAGAACAGGTTAGGGACTATTTAGAAAAGCTGGTCATATACAAGTCCATGGGGCTGGATGGGATGCACCCAAGGGTGCTGAGGGAGTTGGCTGATGTGATTGCAGAACCACTGGCCATCATCTTTGAAAAATCATGGCTATCAGGAGAGGTGTCAGATGATTAGAAAAGGGGAAATATAGTGCCCATATTTAAGAAAGGGAAAAAGGAGGATTCAGGGGACTACAGACCAACCTCAGTCCCTGGAAAAATCATGAAGCAGATCCTCAAGGAATCCATTTCTAAGCACTTGGAGGAGAGAAAGGCAATTAGGAACAGTCAGCATGGGTTCACTAGGGGCAAGTGATGTCTGACCAACCTGATTGTCTTCTGTGATGAGATTACTGGCTCTACGGATGCAGGGAGACCAGGGGATGTGGTGTACCTTGATTTTAGCAATGTGTTTGATACTATCTCCCACAACATTCTTGAAGGCAAGCTAAGGAAGTACAGGCTGGATGAATAGGCTGTAAGGTCGAGAGAAAACTGCCTGGAGCAGGACCAGGCATCATATCTCCTCTAGGATGGTGACAGGCCTGTCCAAATATACCTCAGGACTTCATGACCACATTACCTAGGGCGCTTGTACATGTGACGATTGTTATGTACATGTGACAAAATTTTCCTTTGTGTGGCTTAATAGTGTCACACATTACACGTGCACAAGGTTTGGGGGTTTCAAGTGAGTTTGCAATGTTGCAGACTAAACCACATCCCCATGTAGTTCATTTTGTAATGTTACTACTCATAATGATGCAGTCTTTAAGCTGACAGCTCACTTCCCCAGCTACAGAAGAGGCGGGCAGGCTCCCCCCCCGCCCAAAAAAAAGGATCGGGTTCCTCTCCGCTTCTCCCTTCAGCAGGTGCCTGGCAGCCGCAGGCACCTGCTGAAGGTAGAAGTGGTGAGGGGCCCGCTCCCTTTGTTTTCATCACAGAGCCTGCCTGCAGGCCGAGCAGCACTTGAGCTGTGGGGTGCCCCAGTCCTTCCTTCCATAGCAGCAGCACTCTCCAGGGCTGCCTGGGCAGGCTGCTAGTAGTCTGGGTGCTGCCCCAGCTTGGAGGCAGCATCCAACCAGATCCAACTGTTCACTGAGCCTGCTGGGGCTTTCAGATCCCCATTCACTGATTCTGCTGCCTTCCCACCACCTGAGACCATCTGGGAATGGGCTGGCTTCCCCTGGGGCAGCATAGGGAGGCAGTAGGAGGGGTTGCTGGGTGTACTGGCAGCCAGAGAAGGTGGCACAGATGGTGCACGGGGTGCTGGAAGCCTCGGCAGGCTCAAGGAAGAGTTGGATCCAGCACACCCAGCCATCCTCCTGCTGCCTCCTGTGCTGCCCCAGGGGCAAGCCAGCTTGTTCCTGAGTTGGATCTGGCTGGGTGCTGCCTCCAAGCTGGGGCAGCACCCGGCTCACGAGCAGGCCACCTGGGTGGCCCTGGCGGGGGTGGGAGGGGGACGCTGCCACTGTGGAAGGAAGGCCTAAGGCCCCCCATAGGTCAGAGGCCCCTTGGCCTTTGGCAGCTTGCTCCCCGGCCGCAGGCAGGTTCTGCCAGAAAAAAAAGGACTGGGTCCCTCACCATAGCAGTGATGGAAGCCCCTAAATTGAAATGGTGGGTTTCAAGTAAAAATCCACTGTTTCAATTTAGAGGGTACAGAATAAAACCCTGAGGACTAAACCCCCTTCATATGTACAAGCACCCCTAATACCTCTAAACTGTGCTTTGGGTTTAGTAGAGAAGTGATGTTGTAAAGGCACATTTGGCTATTGGATATTCACAACGTGGGTGGGGAACAGAGTTAACAGATTACTGCTAAATTATTACAAGGAAATATTTTATTTATCATTCATATAGATGTATTGTTACTATATTTTCCCAAATTGATGCTGTTCCCTTTTACCTCTAATAAAGTTTGCATTGTTTCACACACAAATTAGGTACTGGCAACTGGAAAAGTACTTATTTTTTAGTGGTGCCAAGGGATGGACTGTAGTGGCTGCACAACATGGAAGTGGGGGCTTAAACCAGTGGTGACTTAGCTGGGTGGGGGTCCCTCTTAAAACTAGTTCATCACAGCCCTTATTGTTGCTATTACCATCATGCAAAATAGTCACACTGAAATAAAATGGAGAGATACTTTATACTTATCTTCAATTATGTTCAAAGAATAAATATGTTTCTTGTAGACTTGTGTAGTATTAAAAATATAGAAGCATATATCCACAGGCTTAGGCATTTTGTGGGGTTGCTGGGCATTGACCTGTTGAGCACAAAGGATAATATAACAAAGAAAGCAAACTAGCTCTTTTAGACTTTTGTCCATTTTTTTGTACTTGGTATTTCTGCTGCATCTTATTCTTGAACACATCACTGAAGTATTTATGTCTAAGATTCTTTACACATGATTACTAACTCTTGAAAAGGAGGCTCTCTCTTAGAAAACCGTTAGATGGTTGGGATGGTTGACCACAAAGGCAGGGCAGAAATTTCATTCAGAAATCAAAGAAACAACACTTGAAAGAGAAGCCTAAAAGGAAAGGAAAAGCCAGCTACTCAGGGATGCTTTGCATGGACCTATTTAGTTCATGTTTTATTTGTATCAGATACCATGAGGAACACTGTGGTTAGCAGGGGAGATCCAGGGAGTTTCTTAACTCTTTCTTCGCTCTCTAAAAATCTCTCTAAAAGGAGTGATTCTAGCCAGCTCATGCTATTAGTGCCAAAACTGATGCTTCAGGATTCTGTGGACAACTTTTAGTTCAGGGGCTAAGTACAGACAGTGAAAAAACCAGCGGCTGAATCAATTCAATCTTTGCAGGTTAGTCTAAGCTGCACTGAACTGATAAACAAGAGGATAGACATTCCCTTTTGAATCTGGAAATGCAGCCACATGCCTGCAGTGGCCCAGGTCAGAAGCTGTGGGGAGCTACAGCATGTCTCCCTGTTTTGTTGGATCAGACAGCTTGGGCCAAGGCTAGCCCATCCATTTTGGAAGGGAGGAGATTTGCAGGGAAGGTGCAAAGCGTCCTGGGATGCTGGGGACTGAGAGTTAACTTGAACCTGGAGGGGTTCTGGGATAGAAGTTCAATAAACTGGTCTAACCTAAATCAGTTAAGTCTGATACTATATCTGGTTTTGGCCATCTTGAAACCAGTTTATGTGCACTGAATTTCTGTTATGTTATAGATTTGAACTGGTTTCTGATAATTTATACCTAGGGATTTACCAACTTAATGATTTCAGGATTTTTGCGTAAATCACAAGTTTGGTAGGTCCCTTCATGAAAAATCATGGTCCCTGGGAAAAAGCGTGGGGGGCATGAAAAACCAGGAAAATGGCCTATGAGACAACAGGAGAAAAAAGGCAGCTGCAAACCAGAAAGGGTGGGAAGCCCTGGCACCCTGGAGTACAGGGTGAGTGGAAGTGAGAGTGAATCAGAGGCTGAGTCCCTGACATAAGCTCAGTTCAGAACCCAGTCAAGGACCAGCCTGGGAAGCTGGGAGGGTTTTGGTACCGGCTTTTCGAATTGATACCCCTGATCAAGCCCTGTGTAATTGCTCAGGGAATTAAGCCTGGGGAAAGCATTAACCACATCGTAGCCTGCTTGCTACTGCTTCAGTATGCCTGCTTGGTGCTGTCTGAGAAAGAGCAGACATGAATGCAAAGAAGGCTTCCAAGACTGCCAAATATGTTTCAGCAGTGGACCGTGCAAGACAATATCCAGCAGGGACCTTGCACTCAGATGGAGGCAGACTTTTCTGTACTGCCTGCAGTGTAACTCTGGATGCATCCAGGAAAGCCAGCATCAATCATCTCTTGGAGTCTGAGGCATGCATGTAGAGGAAGGCTGCTGCAGGTGCTGAAGGTCAGAGCAAGAAGCAAGCAACCATATCCTCCCTGTTTAAACAGACCACAGAAAGTAGGTTGGCAAGGCAAGGGGCAGCATTTTCCCTCATGGAAGCTTTTGTGGTGGGCAACATTCTGCTGGAGAAACTTGGTCACCCCAAGTTATGGGACTACCTGACCCAAAACATGCCCAAATACTGGCAGCTTTGTATGTGCCAACCAGTGTCTCCAGGACTATCTCCCTGCAGTCATTGCTTCTCATGTAGAGCCCATGAAGGCTACCTTGGAAGCGTATCATTCCTTTTCCATTGTGGCTGATGAAGCCACTGACCCTTAGGACAACTAAGTGCTACACCTTTTATTTGCACTGGGGAGCTGGACTGACTGGGACCTGCCTGTGTTTTAAACTGAGCCAGTCCACCTCACTTCAGTCAATTTTTCCACCATGTCCCAAGCAATCGTGAACATAATTGTCAGCTATGGTGAAGACTTTAACAAGATCTCACCATTCCTGCCTGACAATGCCATGCACATGTTCAGGGCTTTCTCTGATGTACTCCAAGGAAGGCTGCCCAATGCTGTTCATGTCACCTGCAATGCACACATTCTGTCCCTGGTAAATGTCATCTGGCACACACAGATCCCTGAGGTGGATGGCCTGATGTTTTCCTTCAAGAAAGCCTTCAAGCACTGTCCAGGTCCTAAGGTTTGGTACAGGGAATCCGCTACAGGTCAAATTAAGGACTCATATGCCACTGTGCCGCTGCCACCAGAGCCTGTGCTCACATGGTGGAATTCCTGGTTCAGCGTGGTCCATTACCATGCCAAGCACGTGCAGCACTACCAGCAGTTCATGAGTGAGGGTCTGGAAATCATATCTAGCACACAGTGCATGTTCATACTTCATGAACTCCTAGGGTGAGGCAACATTCAAGCTCAAGTGACATTTGTGGATGACAATGCCACCTGGTTCATAGAGCTCCTGACCTGGTTTGAAGGCTGACAGGCTGTGATCCACCATGCACACAACAGAGTGCTGGACTTGATAAGCTGGGCTGAAGACAGGGCATCGCAAGAACTGTCAAGGTGCCCTTGTGAAAACCACAGCAGAAGGGAGCTGTTCCAGGCAATAGCTGTGAAGCTGAACCAATACTACAGGTATGTCACTGCCATCATGATTCAGACAGCTGGCTACCCACTTCCTTTGTGCTGTTTGTATTTTGGACCCCAGCCAGGTGTCTCTACTGATATGTGACCTTCAGCTATTGAAAACAATCCTGGGATGGGGGAAACGGCATGACAGTGAATGTGCTGCTTATGTGAATTTTGTCAAAGAGAGCTTGCATTTAATACATAACCTAAACTTCTTGTCTGAAGGTTAGCATTCAGTTTCAGTAAAGTCCTTTTTATAATGTCCTTTAATAAAGTGTATATAGCTGGTATTAGTTACAATTCATGTGCATAATACATCTTTCTGTTCATAAGATATTTCAGTTTAGAATTTGATTAAGTGCTTAGATGGTATTATTTAATAAAGTGTATATAGTTAATATTCATTTAAATTTGTTTTGTCCAGTGATTTACTTTAATAAGATATTTTATTTTATAGATTAACTAGGTGCTTAGACCGTTTAATGGCTTCCCTGGAACTGATCTCCTGATCAAACCATGGGAAGGAATTAATTGCCAAATTATTATTAAGTAGTCTAGGATCTGGTTAATGACTTCCCTAGAATTGATTCCCTGATCAAGCCCCTGGAGAATTGATCAGGGAATTAAGCCCGGGGAAGGCATTAACCATGTCCTAGACTGCTTGCTACTATGACAATTAATGCCTTCCCTGGCTTAATTCCCTGATCAAACCCAGGGACGGCATTAATTGCTGTGTTAACAAGCAAGCCCCAGTTTGGGGCCATCAGTCAATCCTTGGTAAGGGGCTGGACTTCCGGTTCCTGTCAGCCAATCAGAGACATGGGGGGGAGATTGCTGTGCTCCATTGTGAAAATATCACTTGATGCTACACTGGGACCACAAAATCTGGAGGCAGCCACAGTGAATTAGGTAGGCTCCTACTTATACTGGTTTATGTGTAATTTCTGCCCCCAACCTATATGCCTTATTTTAATACCAGTAGCTCTCTCATACCAGAACATGCAGGAGCTGGTTCCCTTTTAGTCAGTTGTTCACATGATACCTGATAAGGTGGAATTTGGGCTGCTCCAAAGTTTCTGAAGTAGGTGGGGTTTGATACCCTCCTGCCCTGCACCACTATGTTGTTATTCACACTTGTGCAAGCTGAGTGTGAGACTCAGTTGCATCTGGCGGGTAGAGTTTTACACTGTTCAGCCTGCACAGGTTTCAGTGATGCTGAGGAGACAGAGTCCAAGCATCTCACCAGCTAATGTTTAGCCTTGACAGCTGGAGGAGTTTCTTCTTCTGGGCAAGCTCATACATTTTCATGAATATGCCCCTGCTGGGAACTCCTTTTTTAATAGAAATGTTGACATTTCCACTGGTGAAACTGCTTTTCATTTCTATGGAAACAGAAAAAAAGTGAGGCATGAGGATCTCCTCAGTCTCCATTGCCTGTTTTGTGCCTGGCCTCCTTCTGGGTGTCCAGGTTTGGGGGAGGGGACAAGGGACCTCTTTTCCCTCTTCTTAAGGTCTGTGTAATGGCCTCCTCTGCTCCCCTCTTCCTCCTCCCCACCAAGGCCCAAGCCATCTGCAAAAGATGAAAGAGTCTGGGCCAGGGCTAAACACTTTACAGGGGGGGTGGGGGTGGGGGTGGTAAACTACACTGCCTAAATCATTGCAACTGCAAAAGCTCTGAGAGGTAGAATAACTCCTGCCACTTCCCCTGGGTGGTGGGGCATAATCAAGCTGTAATATATCTGCCCTCTCTCTGCAATTTGACACACTTAATGATCTAAATGGAAATCTGCTGTATCACTTCCTCTTGGCTTACAGCAATTATGAAATAGCAGTGGCTCCAAAAATGACATGGAGGAGGCTCATTTTTATCTAGCTGTCCTGGATGGAACAGACTAGTCTTCTTTCACACTTTACTGGGATGCACAAAACATCTAGTGTGCCACCATAAGTAACAATGAACCTGACTACTTACTTTTTCTTACACCATGTTAGCTTCATTGACCTCAGAGTTATGTCTGTTTTATACCAGCATAGTTTCCACAAAGGGTTCCAGTAATTTAGTGGCTTCCATACTGTAGAAGTCTGTCAGAATTAAATGCAGCCATACGAGTCAGACCCTATAGCTTGCCATTCAAATGGAGATCTTGCATTGCCATAAGGAGAAGTTTCTGGCTTTTCATTGTGAAAAAGCTGTGTGTTTGCTGGAAATAGTAACATTAAGCCCAGGATCAAATTCCCCAAGACTCCAGTTAGTTCTGTGCAGCTCTATTTAGGTGTCCCCAAGGAGTTTAAATAAAGTCAGTAAATGCTGAAGTCTGTCCAGTGACTCTTTGGGAATCATATTCACCTCCTGGCAGGCAGATGGATTCTGTAGGGTTAAAGCAGAAGGGGAGTTAAAACCAGCAGCTGAGGATACTGTGGGAAACCAATATTCCATGAACCCAGCTGGTAGACTGCTGCAAAGTAATCTAAGTCAATGTGGGAAGAGATCACAATGTATCACCTAGAAATCCATTGTTTCCTTATTTTTCCTTCTTGCCAAATTACAGATTGGAGACACAGCTCAAATGAGGTGGATGAACCACCTTCATGACAAAATCATTTGGAACAGATTCAGTCTCCTACACAATTTTATGTCTTCCAGTATATTGTGGGTGCAAAAGCCAGAAAACCATCTGACATATTCTAGAATTAGTTTTCCTTTGCCTCATATCACGTGCTGTCATTTACACCAATGCAAATTAAGTGTAAAATGGTCATTGTTCTGATCTGAAAACTGGAGATAATATTCTCCACTTTGGAGAAGAGTAAATGGGGATAGGGAGTCACCCCCCTCTATCTTCAACATGTCTGGTTTATAGTTATGTTCTCTAACATAAACTGAGTCTACCAGTTTTGTGGCTTTCAAGTTTTTAGCAAGTAATAAAACACCAGAAGACATTCAATTTACATTCAGCTTATGCATGTCAGCACCAAGCTAAATAAAAGGGAAGAATAAAATAAACTGACAGTGATTGAAATTTTTAATGTTTTGAATTGCTTTTTTTCTAAAGCAGTAACTTGATCTTATGGGCTAAATTCTGCTCTTAGATCTACTATAATGACTTTGGTTTTACCCCACTTTTAGACTGGTGTAATTGGAAGCAGAATTTACTCTTGTGTGTTTAAAATAGAGGCAAAAATTACTCATAACAGAGGCACTTCTTAATTCCTATTCAGGCGTGGTTCCCTTAGCACTGTTGCCACAGTTGTTGTTTTTCTATGGTAGCAAATAAACAAATTAACATAAATATTGTTTGCAAGGAGGTTCTATTTCAAGGGGTTGAAACTGTGGGAGGACAAAAATTAATGCAGTGAAACCTATGTGATGATCCATTTCCAGAAGAGCTTGGAGTCTGTATGCTTTAAGCAAAGACTCTGAAGTATTCTAAGGATTTCCAGAACAGTTTTGTTCAGCCTATAGCAGGCAACCAATTTGTATTGATCACTTGGGTGGTCATGTCAGATAAGATGCTTTGTACACATTTATTATATGCTAACAATATAGAAACTGCAAAGCCATTGTATATTTTATGATAACGTTTAGGGAATTTATAACTTTGAGGCAAAACTTGTTCTTCCCCGATCAGAGTAGTGAATGAAAAGTGCTGATTTCTAAGTTGCAGGAAGAAAACCCCACTAACAGAGACAAAATTACAATCTTATACAGCCTTTCTTCCCACTAGTGCCTCTGAGTGAAGAGCTGCAGTGAAGCCTATAATTCTAGGCTATCAGTGCTAAAAATAAACTTAAATCTTGCTGGTTACAATGCAAATTACATTATGCAAATGTTGAGTCTTGTGCTGTGAGGTGCTGAGTGACTCCTGCCCACTGCCAAGCTCCTCCTACTCGCAGGATTGGGGTGCATTGTGGGATATTTTTGCACTGTGTTCTTAGCACTTGATCTTGCAGCAAACTAGAGTGCCTTCTGCGAGTGGCCCCTCGAGCTCCCTGTGGAAGCCAGTACCTCCCAAAGTCTCTGAGGAGTGTCCAGATAAGGACCTTAATGAATAAGCAGGCAGGGTGCACATGGAAGCTGATATGCACTATTTCTGCTGAGATTAAGCATCTTATTCATGAATAGCACAAATAAGAGCATTAATCAGAACTCCCTATAAGCATTACTGCTTCATAACCAACCTTGAAACAAGAGACACTGACTCTGTCTGTTAAGATAACAGAGCAGAGGGAATGGGATCGGGCCCGGCATTGTTTTGCAAGATTTATGTGCAAGAAGCCTGCTTGCTAACAAAGCAGGGATTTATTGCAGTTGTCTAATCCTGAGGGGCAGTCTGTTTGTGTTTCACTCCTGCTGTGCTTGACTTCAAGTGTCAGCAGAGCCACATCAGGAACAAATTGTTGGGTGCATTCAGTTCAGCTGGCCCCTTTCATGATGTCAGCTTGGATGTTCGTTCTATAGATGGGTGAAGTAAAAACAGCTCCTGTTTTCCTGTTTACTCATTCAGACTTCCTCCTAGAAGTTCCTGACTAAAAAATAAAACAACTGGGCTTGACAAAATAGTGTTTCTATTTCTTTTATTGGAAACAATTTTAGGGATGGTGGAAGGGGCTGGCTTGACTGAAATCCTTGGCTCTTCATCAAAAGAGGTGTAGCACAGGCATTAAAAGCTTCCCAGCACCATCGTAATAGTGGTCCCAGTTCTGAGCCACAGCTGAGCTTTGTGCAAATCAGAAGGGGATTAGGAAGAAAGGGTGGCTTTATAATGGGGGGTCTGAGCCTTCTGAGCCAGCCTGGGGCCCAACGAGTCATTCTGAGATCTGGGAATAGCTGGAGTATAGAGGCATTTCAGGCATGCTACCTCTGTGTGAGCTATGCCTGACACACCCCTCTACTAGGAATTAGGAAAGTATTAAGGAGAGCCAGAATTCCCCTTATACTATAGTAACTCCTAACTAGGAATTACCAATAATCCACTTAAAGCAGCTTTCCCCTACATCCCATGGCAAAAGAGTTGGAAAGTAGGACAAACATGACCTAGAAACTTGGGCAAATATTTTAAAACCCTTACTTGAGTAGAGGACGATTTCTGAGGGTGAAAGCTAAGTCTCTCTAGCTAAGTGATCTTTGTTCTATTTGCTGAGACTACTGCCAATTTGTAATAGAGTCCTAGAGATGGGACTGAGTCTACACATAAGCTATCACATGGAGATATCTTGTAATCACTCTCAGCTTGGAGTGGGAGGCAAGCCAGAGACCTAGAGGTTAAAGGCTCTACTATCTGTTCCTGGAGTTATCCCTGTTGTAGTAATTGGGCAATTATAGGGTTAAATTGTTCATCCTTATTATTATGGGATGGAGCTTAAGAGCTAGAACTCCACCCTCGGTTGTTCCAGAGGTATTCTTTGTTAAGTAAGGAACTTAATACCTGTTCCCCAGAACACAGATTTTCTAACTCTTCAGGAATAAGCAAGAAGGTCTCCCATTTCCTAGTGAGGACCAACATCAGTGTAATGGAAAAAAGAGAGAACATTTTGCACACACACATGTGCGTGCCTTATTTGTGATCAGGAGCTCAGACTAAAAAGTTGCTCTTTAGCCTGTTTCACTTAGGTCAGAAAGTGAAAAACTGTCCAAACCCTGGCAGTTTTGACAGAGATTTCAACTGTGTGTAAGAACGCATTGAAACAGTGTCCCTGTATGATCAGACAGCCATCCAGTGGGCCAGAATGAAATACACGGTTGAGTCAAACCAATGAAAACCTGAGAAACTTTTATGGAAAAAATCATCTGTGATTCCTTTTAACTCTTTTTTTATTTCATTGCTGGATTTCACTGCTCATTTGCTGTTATCCCAGGCCATAGGCCATTTGGCGCCTGCACATGTCTGGCCCACATCATTGTGAGAGGTCTGCATTTACTATGATGAAAGAGTCTATGAAAAGAAAAAGAAAGAGAGAGATGTGAAGAGAAGATTCTTGGAAATATGATGATTGGAAATATTGTGGTTCTTGCCAAGGATTTTTTTTCTGAAAAATGGAAAAACAACAGGACTCAGACTGACTATCTGTGGGGTAAAGGAAGCTTTTAGCTTTGACGTCTTCCATTCCACAGAAATACATAGATTCGAGCACATTAATCTCTGATGGGTCTTCAGGGTCACCTGTTGTTCATAGTGCATCAGCAGTAAAAAATATTTTGGGAACATTTAAACAGAATCCTTGTTTTGAAAAAACCCATACTACTCGTTTAGAAACAAGCTTGCAAGCAGCTCAGTGAAAAAGTCGCTGCAAGGTCAAATGAAAAATATTCATGGAATATTAGGAGGCATTTAATAAAGCTTAACAGAATATGGCACCAAGCAAATAAGATTCAAATTAGATAGCAGAGCCTAGTTATCTTGCGTTATTTCATAGAGAAAACATACAAGGTACATACAAACTACTACCAAACTGTAGGGAGTAAGCATGGGCAATAGTCCAGTTTAGTTGTAAAGCAAGATGGCATTTGACAACAAGGTCCGATACGAGGATGAGATGTTTTGGGGATATTTTGGAAATGGCTACTAGAAACTGCCATTCCCCTTATCTCCTGGAGAAAGCAAGACTTTTGGAGACATTGAAAGTAGAGAAACGTGCCTACTTGGCACTCTACTTTTCTTGCTTCAAGATAAGGAAATATCTGCGAGGAGATGCTCCTCACATCTCAAGCCCGAAAAAGAAGTGGCGGCCTTTTCACAGAGAATTTTCCTCCAAATAAGCAGAAATCTTAGAGGAAAACTTCTATGCCTGTGAGAGAGCAAGAGAAGGGATAGCCACCAATACTGTCATCGGTACTAAAACATGATTAGGTGATTAAGAACAGTCAGCATAGATTCACAAAGGGTGAATGTCTGAGCAACTTTATTGCCTTCTATGATGAGATGACTGGCTCTGTGGATGTGGGAAGAGCAGTTGATGTGATATACCTTGACTTTAGCAAGGCTTTTGACACTGTGTTTCATAACGTTCTCACAAGCAAGATAAATAAGTATGGGTTGGATGAATTGACTGTAAGGTGGTGAAAAAACTGGCTGGATCTTTGGGCTCAAAGGGTAATCAATGACTTGATGTCTAGTTGGCAGCTGGTATCAAGTGGAATGCCCCAGATGTGGGTCCTGGGGCCAATTTTGTTCAACATGTTTATCAACAGCCTGGAAGATGGGATGGAGTACACCCTTGGTAAGTTTGCAGATAACACCAAGCTCGGACAGAGTAGTAGATATGCTGGATGGTAGGGCTAGGATTCTGAGAGACCTTGACAAATTGGAGGATTGGATCAAAAGAAATCTCATGAGGTTCAATAAGGACAAGTGCCAAGTCCTTCACTTAGGATGGAACAATCCCATACACTAGTACAGGCTGGGGGCTGACTGGCTAAGCAGCAGCTCTGCAGAAAAGGACTTGGGGGTTACAGTGGACAATAAGCGGAATATGAGCCAACAGTGTGCCCTTATTGCCAAGAAGGCTAATGGCATACTGAGCTGCATTACTGGAAGCAGTGCCAGCAGATCAAGAGAAGTGATTATTCCCCTCTATTCAGGACTGGTGAGGCCACATGTGGAGAGCTGTGTTCAGTTTTGGGCCCCCCAGTGCAGAAAGGATGTGGACGAATCGGGGAGGGTCCAGCAGAGGGCAATGAAAATAGTTAGGGGTCTGGGGTAGATGACTTCTGAGGAGATGATAGGGACCTGGGCTTATTTAGTCTGGAGAAGAGAAGACTGATGCCTTCTACAATCATGGATTGGCACCTTGTTATTTATATAAAATCCTCTTCTAGAAAGGTTTGCTTGCTTTTGGAACACAAGACAGAGAGTGGCACTAGAGGGCTTAAACTATTTAAGCAGGCCAGTAGACAGCTGCCCCTATAGCTGCACAGCTCTCCTGGCATAGGGGATTTAGCCAAACAGCTGTGGCCCTCTGCTGCCTGGGCTGACCAGGGGCAAAATTGCTGCCAGTCAGCATCTACACATGTGGTACTGTGCAGTAGCTAATGGATGGTTAATTTACTACCTCTATAGGTATTAGCCAACTGCACAGTAGACTAATTAACTGTGCAGTAAATGCTGTGCACATGTAGACAGTGGTGTTTTACTGTGCGGTAGATTAGTCTGTTGAGTATTAAAGCATCTCATGTAGATGTGCCCAGTCTGTGACTCAAACTACTTTATTTTGTCTTACATAAACTCAAGATAAGGTTGATAGAACCAATTATAATCTGTAAAATATTCTCTCTTTCAAGCTCAGATGTGGAATTCTAGATGGTTGCTGCAAAACCATTTCTACAGTTTAGTAATAAACTCTTTGGGAACAAATAGTAGGATGGAAACCTTGAGATGGATTTAACTATGGCATAGTGTTCAAACAATATTTGCAAACTGCCTTGTTGGGTGAAGGCAATGAGGTACACAATGTTCTTATAGTAAATACTAACATTGGCTATTGCTCATCATCTCTTTTGATGGGTCTTTGTTAATCTTTGAATAGCTTTGATTTTGCTGGCAGTGAAGTCATGCCTTATTAGCATAAGAAGAAAATGTCTTTGGCTGGTGCTGTTTATTCTTTGGGGAATTTAAGATTTTTCCTTCATAGCTTTTTGTAAAGAAAATAGGGTGCTATGAAAGAAATTGCCTTAACAGATGTTATTAATTGTTTATTCTGTGGTTATTATTAATAATGTATTAACATTATCTTCATTGTTGGTGTTTTGAAACAGCCTGTCTACTTACAAAATAACAATTAGGGCAATAAAATGGTTAACTGTTTCTCTGAGTTTAATTATAGAAATTTGCAATTTATAATGCAGACAAACAGGCTTCAGAGACAAGGCTTAGTGCAGAATAACACTAAGGATGAATACATAAGCTCAGAAAAAAAGTGAATATTGACACACATCTCCAGGGGAAGAGTTCTCTTTTCTAATTTCATTCTGCAACCAGAACATTAAGTCCTTTGGCTACTATCCTATGGGACAGGCAATCCACTTGGCATCTGATGCCTCCTAATGGTCAGATCTTCCTGCCCATGCTCTCCAGCCTCCACTTACCTCCTTTCTCTCACCTGCTATGACTTGATTTTAGGGCCTTTTAACTGGGGAGGCTGCCTCTAGAGCCTGGGCTAACCTCTTCCTGGGTGCCTTTCCTTGGTGTACAGTCCTCAGGGCTTCTGTACCCCAAACCTCAGGACTACTTTGCCCCCAACTCTAAGGGTGGGTTTCCACTTCAAGACGAACCCAGTCATGTCTTAAGGGCAATAATCATGGCCTCCAGTGGCTCCCCATATTCGCACCCATGCCTCATAGATGTCAGTCAGTGTTTAGAGGAGGGGACCTTTGGCCCTGACTCCACATTCAGTCCCTCAAGTCTCAAACATTTGTTGGAGCTTCTGGCTTTGGCCCCTATTTTTCTAGCTGTCCCCCCTAGCCCAAGGTCGACTGTCCCAGAGCTCACTTTCTGGGCCCCAGCCGCATCTCACACCTCCATACTCTGGATTCCTGGGCACTTCTCGTGCTGGTCTCCCCCCAAATCCCTGACTCTCACTAGGGAGCTCTCAACTGGGTGTGTCTCAGAAACTGCTGTGGTCTCCAAATCACTCCCTAGCCACAGTCTGGCCTCTGGCACCTAAACACACATAAACACAAGCATAACCGAAACATAAGCAAACTGCCACTTATGCACCTTAGAGGTGAAATATGAATTTAAGTCTGATTTATTTTTAGGTCTTTGTTTTGGTGAGAAACTGGAAAATTTCAACGTCAATTCAATCCAAACCAAATTTTAATATTGTTGGTTCTGCAGCAAACCTCAAAATCAGTTATGCAGAGTCCTGGTGCATTTCTGAAATTCAGCTGTCTTTAGAGATGTTGTTGGGTAGATTTAGATTGCAATAATTCCTGGGATGCACTGTAAGAATATCACAGTTGCCTCAGGAACATAGATTGCTGGATGGCTACTCCAGTGTGCTACCCAGGTTTTAGCAGCAAGATTATGGATCCTAATACTACAGAGATATTCAGCCAGGTGAGGCTTTCATTGTCATCTCCTCCCTCTGCTGCTGCAGTACAGGGCTATATTTAATTTGGCTCTACTTGTGCTGTTGGAATCTACCAGAAAGGAGGAAGCCTCTGAAGATGGCAGGCTCTGGACCAGGGGTGCCATACTCATATAGCCTCTTGAGCTAGACAATGAGCATCACTGAGTCAGTCTGTGGACTGGACAGGGACTGACCTCCTGTGAAGGGCCCACAGCACCGGGTCCAGCCTGTGTGCTGCATTCAACATACACCAGTTCTTGGGCTGGCACAGGGTGTGTGCTGCCTGTGGAGTGTGGGCTGGACTCAGCACTGCTGGCAGCACAGGAGGTCAGTCTGGGGTGGTGCAGACAGCCTGCATCCCACACACAGCACAGGTGATTCAGTGCCAGGTCCAGCCTGTGCACCACAGGTAGTGGACTCCCCATGCCAGCCCTGGAGGCTGCGCAAAGTGAGCCCTAGGGCTGGCACAAGCTGCATGAGGCGTATGGGTCTGTATTGGTTGTGTGCACTGCATGTGGCACAGGGGGTCAGCACAGGGAGCATGCTCCATATGGTACTCAGCCAGAGTGGCCTTGTGCACTGTCTCCATGCTGTGTGTCAGCCCCTTGTGCCAAATACAGTGCATGTGGCCAGGTCAGCACAAAGTGCTGCATACAACACGTGCCAGCCCCAGGGCACGTGCTACTTGGGGCAAACAGGCTGGATCTGGTATTGCACGTGGCACAGGGGGCCCAGTGCAGGCTGCATGCAGCTCCTTGGCCCAACCCCCTGTGCTGCCTGCAATATGGGCAGTGTCAGATCTAGCCTACATGCTGCATGCAAGGCAGGGCAGGGTCTGGCGCATGGGGTCAGGCAGCAATCCACAGACTTGTTCATATGGTTGCATGGGCTCTGTTTGACACCCCTGCACTAGATACTACCAATATCTGCAAACAGCACAATAACTTAATAATAATGGATTTTCTCATTGGGGTAAAGACCTTTTTACTGACAGACCTTCTCACCTCTTGAAATATCACTGCTAAAAGTTAAGGACTATAAGCTCTGGGGAAAGCAGTAGCCTTACTGAAGAGACAGTCATGGGTTCTACAGTAGAGTCACGGGCTCTTAGGCAATGTTCTCATCATTGTAGTCTCCTTGGAGCACCAGCTGTTTCTTGGGCCAGTGGTTGTTTGTGCATCTATGCACATATGCGCGTACAAGTGTTTAGGGCACTGGGAGCAGTGTTAAAGTACAAATAAACAACAGGAATGTTATGCTGAAAATCTCAGTTATTTCTAATTGATGAAAATACCCCCATGTTTATACAAAGCTACATAGTGACTCACAATGAAATGAAGTCAGCAAAATACCAGACGTTTTTACATCCAAAACAGAGACAAGTGCCATATGTTCATGAAATAGTTTTCTCCTTAGTAAATGTTTATGAGGGGAATGAATAGATATTTTCCAAAAAGAGTAACTTGTGTAATATTATTTTCAGATAGCAGAAGTATTTTTCTGTTAAGAGCCATCTTGTTTCTTTTTATTTACTTATTTTCATTATGTCCCCACTAAATATACATAATTTCTTACATTCATTTTTATACCCCAGAATACATTAATCTTATCTAATGTACCATTCAAAGAAATATCTGGCTGATAACTGAGCATGTCTTGGTACCTGATTGTGAATCCAGTTAGAAATACAGGAGAATATTTTGCCACTGTATGACATAAAGTTCTGAATAGCCCATTCAGCAAAACTGAAAATCAAACAGGACCAGATTCGACATCTTTACTTGTACTGAACTGCACATTAGCACAAAAATGGTCTCACCACACATGGAGTGCACTGCCACTGAGGACTCCAGTGGAAGGCCTGCTCTACAGAGGGTTTGAATTCATTGGAGGAAGGTCCTGAGCAGCGTTCCCTCTAAGCTGTGTGGTGTGTGTGGCCGCGCAGGTGTGTTTGTGCCACGCTGCCAGGCGTGCCTGCACAGCCATGCACGCTGCGCAGCTTAGAGGGAATGCTGGTCCTGAGCACTCTTAACTCCCATTAAAGTCTGTGGGAACTGGGTGTGTTCAGGACTGCAGGCTGGTACAAAGTATTCCCTAACTTTGGTCAGCTCTCTGATTGCTAGGATAGGGCTTTGTTTCAGCAATTACTCCTCTATCTTTTTAAAATTAATACATCAATAACTTCTTATAGAAAATGAGAGCATGGCTGCTACTAGGCCTTTGTTTGAAGCATGGCAGTGGAAAACAGCAAAAATAAGAGTAGCAACCACATTCAGTTCTGGGTATGCACACAGTGCTCTTCAAAGTAATTGCAGAGCCTGCCAGTGAGCAGGATAAACTTGTGGGAAAAGCAAGGCTGGTGAATGGTAGGATAACCCTGATGGTAGGGAACAATTGCTTTCAGCACACTTAGATGTGGGAAGGATTATTCATTTGTATTGAATTGCAAGCTCCCCAGGGTTTTGAAATAAATCATGCAATGTACATGACACACTTTGCATGTCTCAGACTGTGTAAAAGAGGAAACCTTGCAGAAGCTAAAAATAACCATGTGTAACCTGTGGGAATGCCAAACTTCACTGCCAGTTTTGTGAATTCACACTGTTTGGTGTCCAATATTGAAGCCAATATCTGGGTACAATATGGGCATGGGTGGATCAAAGATTTAAAAAAGGAGAGTGTGGGGGAAGACCCTGGTGCTTCAGTGGTGGCTGCATCCTGGATCCCAGCCCCCTTCCTCATATGCATACCAGGGTAGGCAGTCCAGGCTGTGGGCTGTAAGTCCTTCAGCCTTCCTACCCTCTTCCCTTCCCCTCTCTGCTCAGATGTAAGTTCCCTCTCCTCCTGTTTGCTCTTTTCCCTGCCTGCTGCTGGCTTTCCCAGGGGCTTCAGAGCCACTCCTACCCCTGGAGTCAAGATCAGCTAGAGACAGCAGCAGCAGGCAGACAGGTTTCTTTTCCCTGCTCTTGGGCTGGCAAGGAATGATGATGGGATGGGGTAGGGAGTGCGACTCACCTGCTGCTGTGACTTTACCTTCCTGAACCTGGCTCCCCACCAGCCTGGCTGGAGTGAGCAGAAACAGCTCTGGAGATCTGCTCCCCACCCACCACCATGGGCAGCCAGAGACAGCAGCAGGGGTGGGTGAGAAAGGGGAGTTGAGAAGGAGAGGAGGAAGAAGGTGTGTTGTTAAGCATGGAGAGGAAAGGAGAGGGGAATTCTTACTTGCTTTGGGGATTTAAACAAAGTCCCCGGTTGCTTTTCCTAAAATGTGGTCAAATGAAAGGGGAGTGCATCTGTGCCACTGCTCACCCCCTGGATCTGCCTCTGAATATTCCCTTAGATTTTTAGTTATTCCAGTACCTGTTAGCAGCTAGAATAGACACAAATTTCTCTATATATTTCACAATTCCAAAGAATGCTTGTATCCCTTGTTTATCTGTTGTGGCAAGAATGCTGCTGATGGCTACAGCTTTACAGAAAATCTGCCCATTTGCCTTGTTGTGTTAATTCCCACCCCCCTGGTATAGTGTTCCCATTACATGGAATATATATTTTTGTTTGTTTGATATTAACTTTGCAGCTCTGGTATGAACCTACTCATAACTTCTGGTCATGTTCCTCTGCTTTTCTCTCTCTTATCAAAACATTATCTCTCTAAACCATACTACCTTCTGCATCACAGAAAATATGTACTTTCCAGTAGAACATGGGCTGTAAACACAATGCAAATGTCTGTTGGAAGTAAGTGTCTCCTACAGGGGAGTGGAGTGTCCATAATTGTGTAATCTGATTTTAATCAAGGCACTGACACAATCTATTCTGATGCATCAAACAGAGAAAACATTAGCCTTAGACACTTCTTCTGGAACTTCTCCCCTTGCGGGGAAATGAAAATTTTTCTTCCTTTTTATTTAATTATTTTGGATTGAGACAGCTGTAAAATGTTCTGTTTTTTTCTTTCTATGAAATAACCAGTGAGTCCCAGAGTGGTGACCCTGCCTATCTCCTCTCTGAGTTAGGGAGAAAGGGACTTTTCTGGGAGCTCCAAATGTAAGTTGGACTTTTTCAGCTCTATTCTGTTAAGAGGTTCCCTGTTTTCTCAAATAAATCCTTTCACAATTATTTTGGACCCCTTCTCTCCAATAATCGTACCATCTTCAGGAGACCAAAAAAGGAATATTGTCTGCAATGCTATTACAAATTGCATCTTTTCTAACTTGTGACTTACCTAAACATTTGATTCAAATACTCCCTAAATTACAGGAATCATAGAGAAATAGGGCTGGAATGGACCTCCAGAAGTCATCTAGTCCAACCCCCTGCCTGAGGCAGGATCATCCCTATCCAAACCATTCTATACCATCCATAACCTAAACTCTACATAAGACTACCTTCAACCCTGACACAACATAGACTTAACACCCTAAACTGCCAAAGGTAAAGCAGGGGAACCATGGAAGCCGATGTCCTGCTTCTATGAAATGCTTTCATTGTATTCTCAAGAGAGGACCTGGGCAATTATAGGCCAATTAGCCTAACTTCCATCCCTGGGAAAATCATGGAAAAATTCATCAAGGAGTCTATGTACAATACACTTGCAGAAGGTAGGATTCTGAATGACAGCCAGCATGGTTTCATCGTGGGCAGGTCTTGTCTTACCAATTTCATCTCCTTCTATGACCAGGTAACTCGCCACCTGGATAAGAGAGAGGAGATTGACATTGTATACCTAGACTTCCAAAAGGCCTTTGATCTGGTATCCCATGATGTTCTCACAGCAAAATTGGAGGATTGTAGGTTTAACTGCTCAGCATTTAGGTGGGTAGGAAACTGGCTGCAGGGTAGGACCCGGAGAGTTCTATTGAGCTGATCTGTTTTGTCCTGGCAAAAAGTGGCCAGTGGTGTCCCTCAGGGGTCCATGCTTGGTCCACTGATTTTCAACAACTTCATCAATGATTTGTATGTGGGGGTGAAGAGCTCACTGGCCAAGTTCGTGGACAACACCAAGTTATGTGGGAGTGTGGTCACGCTTGAAAATAGGCTGCAGATACAGGCTGACCTAGACAGGCTGGCAAGCTGGGTGGATCGGAACCAAATGAAGTTCAACATTTGAGGAGTGTAAAATGCTCCATCTGGGGATGAACAATCCCCAACATACTTACAGGCTCAGTGGCGCCAAACTGACCAGCACCACGACTGAAAGGGACTTAGGGGTAATGATAGAGCATAGTATGAATATGAGCGGTTAGTGTGATGCTGTAGCCAGCAGGGCAAACAATACTCTGGCATGCATCATCTAATGCATCTCAAGCAAAACCAAGGAAGTGATTCTTTCAATTTACTCAGCATTGGTGAGCTGCAGTACAGCACCCAGCTGGAGTACTTCACCCAGCTGTACAGCTGGAGTACTGCACCCAGTTTTGGGCACTGTGCTTCAACAAGGATGTGGAAAAGCTGGAGAGAATCCGGAGAAGAGCCACCCATATGATCAGAGACTTGCAAGGCAAGCCATATGAGGAAAGTCAGAGGGACTTGGGTTTCTTCAGTCTAAAAAATAGAAGGCTGACAGGGGACTTGGTAGCAGCTTACTGCTATATCAGGGGAATACTTCAAGGGCTCAGTGAACAACTGTTCACCAGGGCACCCTTGGGGAAAACCACCAAGAATGGCCACAAACTCCTAGAAGACCATTTCAGGTTTAACACTAGGAAAAACTTCTGCTCCAACTGTGAAGAGGTTCCCAATCACCGGGCTGCGGCCTGGCACTGGGCTGTGAAAGGTTGGCTGCTGGTCTGCAGGAGGGTTGGCTGCTGGACCAGAAGTGACCGTGGACCAGTTTGCGGTTTGCTGGTCTGCAGTCACTTCTACTCTCTGGTTTGCCGGTCTGTGATCTAAAAAGGTTGGGAACCACTGAGTTAGGGTGTCCAACCTGTGGAATAAACTCCCTCTAAAGGTGGTAGAGTCACATACCCTGGAAATCTTCAAGAGGAGACTGGATGGTCACCTCGCTGGAGTCACCTGAACCTAATTGACTTTCCTGCCTAGTGCAGGGGGGCTAGACCCGATGATCTTGTAAGGTCCCTTTCAGCCCTTACAATCTATGAATCTAATTCTCAAGAGAGCCTGGGTAGAGGGAAACCCTGCCCCCCTACTACAGAGGAAGGCAAGATCCCCACAATCCATACCAATCTGACCATTCCATCCTGATCCCAAATATAGTGATTGGTCTGACCCTTAGTAGAGGGGCAAGATCCTCTAGCCAGAAATCTCTGGAATTGGTCCCAGCAGGGACATTGGCACAACACAGTCAAAGTCCCCAACCTTGGCTGTAGCCAACACCTAGTGCCTCTGGGGAAGGCTTAAAACACTCTGACATATACCAGAAAGGAGGTTGGGCAGGGGCAACCAGCAAAACTCAGAAGCATGGGAAATACCCATGGTAGAAAATAGGCATACCTACGCCTAGATCATCCCTGAGCAGTAGCTGTCAAACTTCTTGAATATCTCCAGTGATTGAGAGCCCACAACTTCCCTAGGCAGTCTATTCCACTGCCTATTTATTCTAACAGTGAAGAAGTTTTTCCAAATATCCAATCTAAACTTACTTTGGTGCAACTTCAAGCCATCGGTATGCATCCTACTCTGCGGCAAGAGAGAAAAGGTACTTTCCTCTTCTTTACTGCAGTTCTTCAAGTATTTGAAGACTGCTATCATGTCCCCGCTTAAGTGCCTTTTCTGCAAGCTGAACATGGCTAGCTCCTTCAGCCTCTCCTCATATGACTTGCTTTTCAAGGCCTTTATCATCTTTGTTGCCTGCCTCTGGACGTTTTCTAATTTCTCCATGTCCTTTTTAAAACGTGGAGCCCAGAACTGCACACAGTACTCCAGATAAGGCTCAACCAGTGCCAAGTAGAGAGGTGCTACCATCTCCTGTCTTGCACCTAATGCTTCTATTGAGGCATCCCAAACTGCATTCACCTTTTATGTGGCTGCATCATACTGCACTCATGTTGAGTCTGTGATCTACCAAGGCTCCAAAATCCATTTCCATAGTGCTGCCATGCAGCCAGGTGTCACCCATTTTATATTTATGTTTTTGATTATTCTTCCCAAGATGTAGCACCTTGCATTTGTCCACATTGAACCTCATCCTGTTAGCTGTAGCTCAGGTTCCCCAATCTGTCAAGATCCTTCTGAATTAAGCACCCATCCTCCAATGTATTTACAATTCTTCCCAGTTTCATGTCATCTGCAAACTTGCTCAAGAAGCTTTCTATACTAGTATCAAATCATTAATAAATGTTGAACAGCACCAAGCCCAGGGTAGTCCCTGTATGGGACTCGACTTGAAACCTCCTGCCATTCTGACATGAATCTGGTAATAATTACCCTTTGCTTGCAGCTATTGAGCCAGTTATCTATCCACCGTATAGTAGTTTTGGCCAGACCACATTTCTCCAATTTGTTTATGAGAAGGTTGTTTGGGACCCTCTCAAAAGCCTGGCTGGAGTCTAGATACACTATATTTACAGCATTCCCATCATCTACCCAGGTGGTTACTTTGTCAAAGAAGGACATCAAGTTTATTTGACACAATTTATTTTTCATCAATCCATAATGACTACCTTAACAACAGCAGAGACTGTTGCAAATCAAGAGAAGCGATTCTCCTACTCTATTTAGCACTGGTGAGGTGCACCTGGAGTACTGGCTCCAGGTTTGGATCCTACGCTTCAAGATAGATTTGCATGGATTGGAAAGAGTTCAGCGGAGAGTGTTGAAAGTGATTAAAAGCTTGGGAAGCATGACTTATGAGGAAAGGCTGAAAGATCTAGGGTTCACAGTTTTTCATTTAAATTAGAGCAGCTCTAATTAAAATGCCCCTCCCTCCCAGAGCACATGTAAAGACACCCAAAAAGTTGGACAGAAATCTGCCTGCTCCAGTGTCTGAACTGATTGCACATTGCAGAAGCCAGTTCCAGCTGACTCATTCCAGAGCCTCTTAAAGGCAAAGTTTCCCACACCTGTGTTCTCTTCATTGTCAGGAACTGCAATTCCAGCTGGCCTTTACCCATGTTATACAGGGTACAGGGAGAGACTCTTTATACTCTCTACTCCTTGCTTTGCCTCAAACACAGAGGTTAGGCAGTCTGGCCTTATAAGAGCAGTGAATCAAAATATGTAGAAACAAGAAATGTGCCCTTCTCATTGCAGGGATGTGTGATCTTTATTTAAACTGAGCATATAACTTGGGTTGGTAAGATTTCATGTGGATAAGGGGAAAGTAACAATTACATGCTACTGAGCATGATTTGTTTTATTGTTAGGCTACTCATTCTTGACCGTGGAAAAGCACCAACATACTCAGCAGTAATCAGTGTTTTAGTGTTATGAAATAAACAGGTCTAGTTGGCAACAAGCTCTGGTGCTTTAGTCACAGAGCAGAGCAATGCTTGAATAAACACAAAATGTCCATGAGAAAAGCACTCCATGAGCTAGAGCCAAGTGATAGAAGGAATGAGTGCAAGATAGAAACGAGAGAGGAACAGAAGAATACACTGTTTAATATAGAGCATTGGAAGAGACTCGGAGAAGCCAGTCCTTGAGGAGGTGAAAACAGGAGGGCTGATACTCTCTTGAGAGTCAAAGTGCTAACACTGGACATGATGGCAATAAAATCAGATGTTGTTTATTTAATTCAAGGTTATTTGCAGGAATCTGTTGGAGCAGGAAACTGGTTGGTTGCTGTCTATGTGAGAGAAAAATGGCTGCAGCTACCTACTGAATTGGGTGCTGAGAAGGTGAGAATTGAAAACCCAGATGCCCCACCCAGGAGATTCTGATCCTTCCTCTAAACTTATAAATTACTTCTGGGACATGGCAGATTTATCAACTCAATATTTATATTTATATTTATTCCATTGACTCAGCCAAGCAGGTCAATGGAAACATGAAAGTGTCCATATCATTTCTCCGCTTCCCACAGTTAATAGTAGAATTGAATAAAACTTTGATAGAGTCACTTTAAATTATGCTTGCTTTCTTGCTCACTCCCCTTCATCCCGAAAATACCTAAAGGGAAGACATTCAGGGCAAACGGAAACTTTATCCTTAACACCTTTATGCATATACATCAAGGGTTAAATAAGATCCTGTGCTGCAGATCCAAGAGGTGCAGCCCAGGAGTGGAGGAGGCTAATACTGCTTTAAACACTTTTCAGTACTCCAGCTATTCTAGGTCTTGGAAAAGCCCCAGGGTACCAAAGGCCCAGTATCTTTGCAATGCCATGTACTGCTGTCCCACCCGCAGCATGCACCTCACGTCCCTAGCCCCGGTTCTATATGCCAGAGCTTGTGACAGACTGCTCAGGAGGCAATCTGAGTGCTGTTTCCAAAGTGCCTATGCTGAGGGAATCCTCCCCACTCTGAACTGGAACATTGTGACCCCTTTGGGGCCATGCAGATGAGCGCGCATGTACATTTCCCTGGGGACAAAGAGCAGCAGCACATAGTTGTGCCACTGCTACTTGTCCCTAGGTAATGCCCCTGCATGTGTGCTCTGGCATATGGCAGATTGCCTGGGGTGGGATAGGGAAAGCTAGGGCCAACACCTGGGCTGGCCCCAGCAGCCTTACCTGGGGTCCTGAGGGGCTTCCTGGGGCTGAAGTGATGGTGATCCAGGTGTGCAGAGTCTGGTTGACAGCCAAAATGTGCTTTTTTTCTTGGCACAATTTTTTTTAGATGCCAGGATTTCCCAGTATTTATCTTTGGCTCTGCACTGCAGAAAACCTTTTCACATGCACTGCTTGTCTGCATGTGCCCTTTATATTGGTCCAATACTTTTACCTGCTGTAAAAGTAGCTGGAGTGGCAGTATGGATCTCAATCCAAGCTTTATGAGGTTTGCTATTACCTAGGTACAACAGAATGGTTAGAGGGCAAGTTGCCCTGAAGTTTTAAATTAGAATAGTTGGCATTCATAGACTTTATGGGGCAGATCCAAACTGACCTTGCATGTGCCTCCAGTCAGGTATTGCAGTGCCTAGCATTCAGGAGGATGATGCAAATTGAGTGTGAGGCAGCTTGGTGTTGCTGGACCTGGAGACCTCAGTAGGGCAATTCAGAGCACCTGGGTGCTGAGCAAGGCGGTACCACTAGGAAAGGCTAGTCACAGAGGTGAGTGAACTGTGGCCTCTCTCCAGGGCTTAGGTGTCTGACTCAAGGTTGCACGTTATGGCCTCTGTCATCTTAGAATCCACAGTACCCAGAGGATAGGTGGCTAACTCACACTGGCCATGTCTACACAAGACACTGACTGCACATTTGTTACTGCACAGTCATTTAGTACTTGCATACCCAAGTACTAAATGACTGTGTAGTAACTAGTGTTACTGCACAGTAGCATCTCTGCATGGCTTCCTGAGGATGCTGGCTGTGCAGTAGCTCATTATTACTGCACAGTAGCTCGTTATTACTGTGCAATAGCATTGCATCATGGTTCATGCCCTGCAATGCTACTGCGCAGTACTAATGAGCTACCGTTCAGTAGTAACAAGCTACTGCGCAGCAAGCATCTCATGTAGATGTGGCTCCTGGGTGCATCTATACTTGCACTTTACTGTGGAGATAAAGCATCACCATCTATGCATGCCCCGGTGTTAGGGCACAGTAAATTAATTAACTGCTCTGTAAGACGGTACTGTCAGGGATAATGTTATCTTATGCCGGAGACATTTACTGTGCTGCAACACATGTGGACGTTGACCTGGACAGCAGCACTTTGAGCCAGGGCAGAGCAGTCTTGGGCTAGCAGCAGAGTTGGGGGGTCAGCCACATGGCTCCACAGTTATGGCACACTTGTGCCCCAGCAAGCCCCTCCGTCACCACGCGGAGCCCAGGGATGGCCCCCTGAGTCTGCTGTCAGCTCAGAGCTTCTCTGCTCCAGCTCAAAGTGCTTCTGTCTCAGATGCATGTGTAGGTGCTGTGACTGGGAGCAGTGTACTCTGGAGTAAACTGCTCCAAACTTTATCATGTTGCATTAATTGCACAGGTAGATGCACCCACTGAGAACAGCTTTGAGTGTGTAAGGCAAAGCACCTCCCAGTCTCATTCACTCTTGAACAAAGGTAGCAGTAGTTGTATCTCCCTTGTGCTCAGTAGCTGAGTAGTTAGAACACTCACCCAAAAAGTGGGAGACCATAGTTTTACACTTCTCTCTGCCTCCTGCAATTCAAAACTACATCTCCTACTCTGCAAGAGAATGCTCTAATGACTAAGCACCCCCAATCTTCCAGTAGAAGCTGGGCTACTGGATAGCAAAGCATGCCACGTTCATGGGGTGAGAAGGACAGCAAAGAAAAGTGTGGTCTCCTCCATAGCCTAGTCATGACAGCACTCTCGCAGGAGGAGGGAAACCTGGGTTATGTTCCCAAAGCGTACTATTTATGCATTTTAGATTAGACAATGAAAAGCTAAAAAGAAATGGAAAAAGAAAAAGGCCTTAGCACTGGGCACTGCCACTAATGGCCATGTTTTATAATGAACTCTAGGTATACTGTTGGTGTTAAACATTCACTAGGTGTGCTCTTCAGCTGTCTGATGTTTTGAGGACAGAAGTGGACTTCAGGCTCTACTCAGCACTGAGCTGGATCACAATGGACGTAGGTGACTGACTTTAAAATGTTTTAGAGAACAGCATTGCAATGAAGTGTTGGATAAGTAATTCAGCAAAGTAAACGTAGAACTCTAGCCTGGATATTGAAAGCTGTAGACCAAAATTCTGAGCACAAGTGGCTTTAAATACAGAAGAGTCATGAAGTGAATACTGTTGCTAACATAGAAGCAAAGTGTCTTCTGACAGGAGGAAGCAGGTGCCTCCAAATAAATATAAACCCTGCCCCCCAAATTGCTGTTTGTTACATTGCAAATATATGACAGGCATCAGACAGCACTAATGTAGTGTGAGGGGAGAATAGCTTTAAAAGACATATACAGCTGAATGGCATCAGCAGACAGAGACAAAGCCTTATTATGCAAATAGATCAAATCCCAGAGCACCAGAATGGAGCTCAGATCCAGGGCTGAGCTGAGAATGAACCCGATGGAATTCATTGCATTCCTGGGGGACTTCCAGGCCTCTGTTTATGGACAGAACATGAGAAATTGTTCACTGAGCAGAGATATCAGGATGCTGAACATTTTAGCAACAATTTGAATACCTCCAAACACGGAGAACCTGCCAAGCTGTGGCATATTATATTATCATATCCAACTGGGAAAGTCTACCCTTGAAAAAAAAAATTGGATAAGGAGCATTTAGAATAAAACTTTGGGTACAAAGATGAAAAAAAAGAAAGGATTCCTTGAGAAAACAAACATTTTTAAGGCCATATTTTTTACAAGAAATATGGCCAGAAAACTTGAAAATATGTAGCTGTCCAAAAAGATGAGAAACTCACACTGCAGGTTCCCAGAAATATTTAGTTAAAGACATTTTCATTTAAAATCTTGCTACCCAATAAACAATGTATAGGTGTATGTTTGGTGCTTGATAATTCATTAGTTCCTAAATTAATATCAACCTTCTTCTATATGTCTTCTCTCCTAATATATTTTCTATCTGGGAGTAATAATTGGGCTTCGATTTCTAAGGTGAGCAACCCAGAAACTACTGACTGCAGAAAGCCAAGTCCTTACTGGAGTCAAACATACGAAGCTTCTAAATAATCAAGTCATAAGAATTTCTCTGTATGCCTTGCACGGTGTTGAATGCTTCCAGAGACTGACAGGCCCTAACCCTTCTGGGATCAAATAAAGGTGAGGGTGCTGTTGCCTCTCGTATCCTCTCAGGAGCATTTTTTCTTATTTAAGAACCTTTATTTTTAATTAGTCAATCTAGTGATTGTGCTGTTAAGATCTGCTTGAAACCAAATATCAGACATTTCTTCAGGTGTTTGTATATCTTTCCTCCACATGCCTGTGTCCCAAGAAAGGATGTCGTTGATAATCCTAGAAACTCCCTGATGACCTGAGGTTGCTTAGGGTATGTGTAGATGAAATGGGGGCCCTAAATTGACATGGTGGGTTTTGAAAAACACCGCTTCAATTTAGAGCTGATTAAACCCGTGTTGTGCACATGCCTCACTGACTTACCTGCCTCTCTGGTTGGGAGGGGAGGGTATGCTGCCAGTGGGCAGAGCGGTCCCTGGGCTGTGGGGGCGGGGCCTGGGGGTTCCCTTAC
>NW_005841882.1:2800509-2848374 GCF_000455745.1 Alligator sinensis | reverse complement strand
GGCGGGGGGAACCCCCAGGCCCCTGCGCAGCCCAGGCAGGTGGCAGGCTCCGGGGGGGGGGAGCAGGCTCAGGTTCGCTGCTTTTGTTGGGCAGAGCCTGCTTTCCCAGGCTGCTGCCAGAGCTGCAGAGTTGCATGGAGCCTGGTGCTTTGCTCCATGGCTGTAGGTGCAGCAAATGGGTGCTGCAAACAGGCACAGCAAACAGGCACTGCACCCGAAGTCATTTAAAGCGCGTTACACCGCCAAACTTCCTATAGCGGCTGGAATTAATGTGCAGTACACCACTGATTGCAAGAAGACTGCAGAGCATACCATGCAAACACCAACACCATTAAAGTGGTGCAAAAGCATTTAGCCCGCTTTAAAGTGTTGTGCACACATGCCTCTCGTTTTGTCTACATGCGGCCTAAGGTTTTTTGGAGATGACTTGCATCTGGTGGTTTGAGCCTGTAGCGTCTATAAATGTCTTTCAGAAATGAACTGAATTTATGTGACCTCATCTCATCTTAATCCATTGCTTAGGAAGATACAGGTGAGTGTGTCGTCAGCTACCAGCTAATATTGCTTCACCCAAGATGACAGATTCAATTTCTAACCACAGCGTGCATACATTTCACTGGAAACAAATGCCTTCAGTATTCTTTATGTACTATTTTGCAATCATGAGAAGACACTGAATTTCATTTCATTTCCAAATATGTCAGGAGCTCATTCAGAAGAAAAGCTGATAACACAAGGATATTATAACTGGGAGGGAATGGCTTTACTGAACCCCTCACCTCCCCACCCACTTCTGCAATGCTTACGTCAGAGTCTTGGCATACTCTCAAAAAAAGAGGTCTATTATGATAAACTATGTTGTGTTGCTTTGTTGCTTCACACTGTGTTATTTTGTTTTGGACAAAATATATGTCAAATCTGAAGGCTAAATTTTATTTTAAAAATACTTTGTTTGCAAACATGACCCTTGTGGAGAAAACCAGTAACTAAACAATCCTGCCTTTCGGCCAAAACCCTTTGAAATCCTTGAGAATATTTCCATTGATTTGGAAGTCCTGGATATACAGTTATGCATTTTAAGCACAGAGGCTACAAAATTTGTGCATGCAATTACTTGTTGGGTAAGCACTTGTGGCTTTGCCATGTCTCTCAATGATAAGAATTTACCTTTGTTTTCTTGTGATGATGCCACTCTCCCTTCTCCCATTTTACAAAGATGTCCTGGTGTACAACTGACAGCAGGTATTAGATTACAAATTTGTTACAGCAAGGTGGCTCCTCTGCAATATTTTCAGTGTCTAGAGCTACAGCTTACTTGTTGCTTGTGAACACTTTTATACTTGTAGTGGTTTTATAAGCAGTGGCACAGAAACTGAGGTGCTTTCATGATTTAAAATATGTATCTTAAAAGACAATTAAAGAATGTGTTGCTTTGCAATGGGGAAATGTTTGATAACTGGTTCATATATTGGGACATATTCTCTACACTAAGCCTGTTTTACCTTGTTTGTATTAAGGGGCTTTAGGGTCAAATAAGATTCATGGCCTTAAGCAGTGCTGCCAACTCTTACAGTCTTACAATACACATTGTTTTACCTGTATTTGATGCGTGTTTCTAATTATTATAGTTATGAAGGAAAACTTGAAGACATGAATTAAGCACACCTGGAAGACTCGACCCCAGGAGCAAAAACATAGCTCCTAATGCAGTAATTATTTTTTAATGCTTGTGATTGTTAAACCAATCTCCTGGATTTAGGTCTATTTCCAAATTAATGCTTGGACCTTTTAACAAACATAAATTTAACTATCACCATCACAGCACCCAGTCTTTGTAGACAAAGAAAATGCTTAGACTGTAAGCTCTTTTTGAATACTGAGTACACAGCATAGCAGGACCTTGATCCTGGCTAGATCCTTGAAGTTGAGATTTTGCATTAAAAATTAGGTAGATTCCACTTAGTAAAATCATATTTTAAGCTGCATTTAATTTGGCCAGATTAACTGTTTAAGCATATTTTCCTATGCCAAATATTTGCCTTGGTGCATTTTTTTCCTCAGATTTCAGAATAAATAAGGTTAGGAGAAACAGATATTGTTTTACTTATATTTACAAAATTCACAGCTCTTACATGGAGAATTTCTATATTTTTCAGCAGGAATTTGAATTTTTTCAGAAGGCTTGCTTTGGTCTCAAAGATGTTCCTTGTGCTACCTCTGTGAAAAACTGTCCAAATTTGGCTGAGATATGAGAATCTAAAAACCCTGGTGTCATATGTCACAGAAATGTAGGGCTGGGAGGGATCTCAAGAAGTTATTTAGTCTACCTTTGTGCTTTGTGCCAGGTAATATACCTAGACCTTCTCTGACAAGTACAGCTAACCTCTCCTTAAAAACGTTTAAGGAATACTCCACAACCTCCCTAGGCAGCCTGTTAAGCAGAACTATACTTATAGTTAAAAATATTTTTTTTCCTAACAGTTAATCTGTATCTCCTTTACTGCAAAGCAAACTGATTAGTTCTTGTCCTGCCTCAAGTGGCCACAGGGAACAATTGATCACTGTCCTTCTTATCAGAACTCTTTACACATTGGAAGATCATTATCATGTCCTCCTCCCCACTTTCTTCTCTTTTCTAGACTAAACAAACTAAATTCCTCCAACCTTTCCTCATAGGTCATGTTTTCTAAAACTCTTATCATTCCTCTTGCTGTCCTCTGGATTCTCTCCAATATGTCTGCAGTATTCTTAAAATGCAGTCTCCCAAACTCGGCATAGTACTCCAGCTTCACCAGTGCTAAGTAAAGTGGCATAATTGCCCTCCATCTTGGATGTGATGTGCCTTTTAATATATTCCTGAATCATATTTGCTTTTTTTTTTTTTAAGTTATATTCATGTGATTATTAGGGATCTTGGTTTTCTCTGATTTAAAAAAATCCCCAATTTTTGGTTTAAAAAAAAAAGTAACCCCAAATCCACATTTTTCCATGATTTAAATGAAACACCACTATCTATCTATCTATCTATCCACACTTCTCCATGATTAAAAGGAAACACCATTTATATATATATATAATATTAGTGGTGTTTCATTTAAAGCATGGAAACGTGGATTTGGGGTTACTTTTTTTTAACTGAAAATTGGGGATTTTTTTAAATCGGGGAAAACCAGGATCCCTGGTAATTATCCACTAAACCCCTGAGAACTTTCCTGTAAAATTTCTGTGTAGCTAGCTACACAGAATAGAAAAATACAATGGAAAGGGACCTCTGGAGGTCATGTAGTTCAGCCCCTTGCTCAAGGTAGGATTCTCCCTAACGAAAGCATCATAGTTGTCTGTCTAATCTGCTCTTAAAAATTCCCATAACCTCTCTGGGTAGCCTGTTCCAACCTCATAGTGAGAAAGAGTTCCCAATATCCAACCTAAATTTTCCAAGCTGCAATTTGAGATCATTACTCAAAGTCCTGTTCCCCTATAGCTCAGGGAATAGTCCGTCTCCACCCTTTATATAATTGCCCCGCAGGTATTTGATGAATGTTATCAAATCCCACTTCAGTCTTCTCTTCTCCAGACTAAATAATCTTAGTTCTTTCAACCTTTTCTGGTAAGACATTTTCCCCAGACCTCTGATAATTTTTATTGCTCTCCATTGGACTTTTTTCTAATATCCCCACATATTTTTTGAAGTGTGGGTTCCAAAGTTAGACACGGTACTTCAGCTGAGGCCTTTCCTGTGCTGAACAGAGAAGAAGGAGCTCTTCTTTTGATTTGCTAATATATCCCTTTAAGTTGTTAGCTTTTTTATTTTGTTTTTATTTTATTTTATTATTATTATTATTATTTTTTTTTTTTGCAACAAGCACACTATTTGCTTATATTCAGTTTATGGTTCACTGTAACCCCAGGTCCTTTTCTGCAATATAGAAGCTAGGCCAATCATTCTCCAGTCTGTATTTGAGCAAGTTTATACCTTTTATTCGTTTGATTTCTCCTTCCTAAGTGTAGTACTTAACACTTGTCTTTGTTGAATTTCATCTTGTTGATTTCAGTGAATTGCTTTAATCATTTTTAATTCTGATCCCATCTTCCAATCCCTCCCCACTTCAAGTCATCCAAAAAAAATTTCACACTGTATTTCATCATTTAACTTGGGTGAAAGCCCTTTTGAGACTTACCAGGTGATGATTGCCAGTATTCTTCTCAGTGTAAATTTGGTGTTATTGGAAGGCTTGGCTGTATATTACAGCTTTCTTGGTGTGTTCAGGGTGATTGCTAGTTCTATTCAGATATGTATGTTGGTCTATGGGTTTTTTGTATATGGTGGCTTGTATTTTACCATTTTGGATATTGATCATAGTGTCTATAAAGGAAATGTTGGTGCTGGAGTATTCAAGAGATAGTCTGATGGAGGGGTGGTGATTATGGAATTTGTGATGGAAATCAAACGGATACTGCAGGTTTTTAGTCCAAATGATGAAGATGTCATCTATATATCTTGGGTATAGCATGAGTTTGATGGTACAGTTCTTGAGGAATTCTTCTTCCAGGTGAACCATAAAAAGTTTGGCATATTATGGGGCCATTTTGGTGCCCAGAGCTTGATCTTACACCTGCACCTCTGGAAATAAAATATATCTCATCCAGTGCACTAAATGCCCTGATGGAAAATATATAGGAGAAACCAAACAACAACTGCATTCCAGAATGAATGCACACTGAAATATGTACCAAAGACAAAAATATCCAGTTAATATCCAGTGCATACTTCTCACAAGATGACCACTCTCTCTCCACTCTCTGTTTTAATCCTCAAGGGGAATTTACAAAACACCTTTCATAAATGAGCTTATGAACTTCACTTCATAAATCCACTGGATACAAAAAATCATGGACTAAATATAGACATTGGATTTATGGCACATTATAACCCGCCTGCCATCTGATAACCCCAGGTAAACTGTCTACATTTTACCAGCTACATTCTGTCACTAGTTCAAAATTCCCCCACCCCCATCTACCTGTTTCTCATCTATTATCTCCCTTTCCTTCTGATTCTCATTGCCATGCATTTGCATTTTTACAGACCTGCATTTTGTATTTTGGTGTCTATTCTACCCAAGAGCGGACACAAAACACCAGCAGACTCTTTCTATACCTGAAGAAGGGTGCTTGTGTCCAAAAGTTTGCAAAGAACATTTTATCCAACTATTTAGTTAGTCTAATAAAAGATATCACATTTATCCGAAGAACCTTGTCTCCCTACCACCTATCTAGTGAGAGTTTTTCCTAATATCCAACCTAAACTTCCCTTGCTGCAACTTAAGACTATTGTTCCTTGTTCTGTCATCTGTCACCACTAAGAACAGTTTAGCTCCATCCTCTTTGGAACCACCCTTCAGGTAGTTAAAGGCTGCTATCAAATCCCCCTCAGTCTTCTCTTCTCCAAACTAAATAAACCCAGTTGCCTTAGTCTCTCGTCATAAGTCATGTGCCCCAGCCCCTGAACCATTTTTGTTGCTCTCCGCTGAACTCTCTGTAACTTTTCCACATCCTTTCTATAGTGGGAAGCCCAAAACCGGACACAGTACTCCAGATGTGGCCTCACTAGTGCAGAATAGAGGGGATTAATCACTTCCCTCGATCTGCTGGCAATGCTCCTACTAATGCAGCCCAGTATGCTGTTAGCCTTCTTGGCAATGTAGCAGGCTTACCTTTTCAGAGCTTGGGTTGAGTCCCAGGATCAAGGATCTGCTGTTTTATTGGTGGAGCCCGCCCACCAATCCGGAAGTAGCACAAGGGAAGCAATACCCCACCCTTTTCCAAAGGAAGCAGCTGGACCTGAATCGGAACTGCACCAATCAGATCTGGAGAACGTCAGGGGTAGAGCCCCTGAAGAGTGTAAAAGAGAAGTGTGCTCAGCAGGCTGGAGAGAGATGAGGGGCAGTGAGGAGCTCCAGTAATGGCCATTCTTGGGACCCTGCTTGAGCTTCAGTGGTGTGCAAATTGGCACATGAGAATCAGGCTCTAGGAGCCACTCGAGGTGGCTTGATCCGGTGAACCCAGCAAGCAGTTGGGCAGTTGGTGTGCAGATCGGCACACGGAGAACTGGCCCTGGGAGCAGCTCAAGGTTGCTCAGGCCCCGCACAGTGTACAGATCGGCACATGGAGAGTTGGCCCTGGGAGCAGCTCAAGGCTGCCCGGGCCTCACCCAGTTCGCAGGTTGGAGTGCAGAGAACTGTCTTGGAAGCAGCTCGTGGCTGCTTACATTAGCCTTGGCCCTAGGCCGAGTGACCAGAACCCAACAATGCAGCTCCACCTTTAACTAAATGAGCCCCAGTGCCCAGAGCATGGCCTGGGAAAAGGGAGAACCCCTGGTGTGAGACCAGGGAGTCAGAGCCTGCAAGGGCTTGGCTCCTACGAGAGAGAGAGAGTCCTGGGTGCCCAGTGCAGGGTGCCGGGCCATCGAGGAGAGCCGAAGGTGCCACTAGGGAGAGGCTCTTGTGGGATCGGACACCAGGGGGTGAGCCTTGACTTCTCCAGAGAGGAAGCATGAGTTACTGGGGAAGCGGGTCCCGCAGGGGAGGCTGACAGGGGTGAGGAGGGTCTGCCGACTCCACCCTCCATTGCAGGAGGGACGTGTCCACAGCTCAGGGCCCCAAAGGGGAGGGGGTTCAGGGAAACCCCTCGGTGAGGTGCTGAGTGCACTCCTGATTTTGAGGTTGTCGTGTTAAGGGCTATATAGCTAGGCGTATTCTTTAAGGGGTTTTATATGGTTTATGCGTTTTAATGCCTCAATGTGTATATTGGTATTGTTATTTGTGAAGGTTTAAAGAAATATTATGGTTAAGTTACTGTGGTTATATAGGTTAATATCCCTATGTGTTAATTGTTGTATAGGTTGTAAGTTATTTGGTTCATATTTGGTATTATATGTGAATTGTGGGGTATTATATACAGTATTATATGTTAAGCCTTGTAAATATTCTATGTTTTATTTTAAGTGTCTGTATTTATTCTTGTAATAAATTGTACATAGTTAAGTATTTGATTGTGGCCTAGCTCTGTAGAGAGGGGAGGAAGCCGCTCTAGTAGCTGACCCCTTCCTTAAACCCTGCCTGACCCTCACCACTGCCCTGGGGTGTACCTGGGCTACCGCAACAAGGGCACACTGTTGGATCATATTTAGCTTACTGTCCACTATAACTCCCAGATCCTTTTCTGCAGAGCTGCTGCTTAGCCAGTCAGTCCCCAGGCTTTACTGGTGCATGGGATTCTTCTGTCTTAAGCGTGGGACTTTGCACTTCTCCTTGTTGAACCTCATTAGATTTCTTTCGTCCCAATCATCCAATTTGTCTAGGCCACTCTGAATCCTAGCGGTACCCTCCAGAATATTTACTACACCCCCCAGCTTAGTGTCATCCCCAAACTTGCTGAGGGTGCATTCCATCCCATCTTCCAGATCATTAATGAAGATATTGAACAAAACTGGTCCCAGGACCAACACCTGGGACACTCCACTTGATACCAGCTGCCATCTGGACATTGAGCCATTGATTACTACTTGCTTAGCCTGACAATCCAGTCAGATTTCTATCCACCTTACAGTCCATTCATCCAACCCATACTTCCTCAGCTTCCTTGCAAGAATACTGTGGGAGATGGTATCAAAAATCTTGATAAAATCAAGGTATTCTATGTCCACTGCTTTCCTCACATCCACAGAGCCAGTCATCTCATCATAGAAGGCAATCGGGTTGGTCAGGCATGACTTGCCCTTGGTGAATCCATGCTGACTGTTTCTAATCACCTTCTTCTCCTCCAAGTGCTTGGAAATGGATTCTTGAGGATCTGCTCCATGATATTTCCAGGGACTGAGGCGAGGCTGACTGCTCTGTAGTTCCCTGGATCCTCCTTCTTCCCTTTCTTAAAGATGGAAACTATATTTGCCCTTTTCCAATCATCTGGGACCTCCCCTGATCACCTGGAGTTTTCTAAGATAATGGCCAGCAGCTCTGCAATCACATTAGCCAGCTCCCTTAGCACTCTTGGATGTATGGCATCCGGCCCCATGGACGTGTACACATCCAGCTTTTCTAAATAGTCCCTAACCTGTTCTTTCATCACTGAGGGCTGCTCACCTCCTCCCCAAACTGTGCTGCCTGGTGCAGTAGTCTGGGAGCTGACCTTACCTGTGAAGACTGAGGTAAAAAAGGCATTGAGTACTTCAGCCTTTTCCTCATCATCTGTCACTAGGTTGCCTCCCTCATTCAGTAAGGGACCCACACTTTTCCTTCCTCTTGTTGCTAACATGTAGAAACCCTAGCTACCCTAGTAACTCCAGTTACTTAGCACTAGAGAGCTGGAGTACTACTTGTTACTCTTCACATCCCTTGCTAGCTGTAACTGCAATTGTGCTTTGGCCTTCCTGACTTCATCCTTGCATGCTGGAGCAATATTGTGATACTCCTCCCAAGTTGTTTGTCCAAGCTTCCGCTTCTTGTAAGCTTCCTTTTTGTGTTTAAGCTTACCAAAGAATTCTGTGCTAAGGCAAGCTGGTCACTTGCCATATTTGCTGTTCTTCCTGTACACTGGGATGGTTTGTTCCTGCACCCTGAGTAAGGATTCTTTAACATACAGCCAGCTCTCCTGGCCTCCCAGGGGATCCTGCTCATCAATTCCCTGAGGGGGTTGAAATCCCCTTTTTTGAAGTCCAGGGTCCATACTCTGCTTCTCTCCTTTCTTCCTTTTGTCAGGATACTGAACTTGATCATCTCGTGGTCACTGCTACCCAACTTGCCACCCACTTCTATATCCCTCACCAGTTCTTCCCTATTTGTGAGTAATAGGTCAAGAAGAACATGGCTCCTAGTTGGTCTCTCCAACATTTGCACCAGGAAGTTGTCTCCAACGCTCTCCAAAAACTTTCTGGATTGCCTGCGCACTGCTGTATTACCCTCCCAGCAGATGTCAGGGTGACTGGAGTCCCCCATGGGAATCAGAGGCTGTGATCTGGAAACTTCTGTTACTCCTGTTTCACTGAGGGCTAAACTAACATATTATAATTTCTGCTTACCATAAGGTATGAGCTTGCACATGGATGCAAGCTGATAAGCCCTGCCCTCTACACTCTGAAAGAAATGGAAAATAGGCAATTAATTTCTTCAAGCTCCTTATGTGTGGTAGTTCTTCTATTGAGGTGGAGGACTTGACATTTATTAGGACATCATTCAACTCCTTCCTAGTAACTTTTTAGTTTATAGATTTCATAAACATTAGGGGCTGGAAGGGACCTCATGAGATCAAGCCCAGCCCCCCTGCCAGAGGCAGGAAGTCTGCAGGGATCAAATGGTCCCAGTTCAGCCTTCCTATAACATTGCTAGCTCATCAGTTTTTTTTCTCATTGCAAAAGAAATATTCCTAAAAGAAAAGGCAGATGCAGCAGCAGATAGTGCAAAGTTGGTGCATGGGTTTTTTATTTTATTAATTTTTTTGTTTCTGTGATTTTATTTTAATTGTTCTAGAAGCCTCTAGACTGAAAAGCATCCTGAGATTAGCTAGAAGCTGAAAGAAGGCAACCTGTAAGACTGGTAAATGCATAATCATTGTGACAGAAGAAATTCCATGGAGTGCACAGAAGGATTCTACAGATCAGTAGTTCTTGAGCTACAGCTTTACAACCACTGAGCTGGATCACTGGAGCGCTTTTTTATTGTCTATGTATGTGTTTACAGTTCACAAGCTTGACAATTGAAAAGTAAAGTGAAGTTGGCTGCCTGTGTTTTCTGTTAACCAGTATGAAGAATGGCATTCTCTTCAGGCATAAGAACAAACCCTAGAGTTTACAACTTGCTCAGTACTTCTGGGCACTTATGTAATCCAGGGACCCTGGTTTTCCATGATTAAAAAATCACAAATTCTGTGATAAAAATCCAAAAATCTGTGGTTAAAATTAAATGCCCCCCCACAGCACTGCTTGTGCCCCTTAGCCCTGCTGGAGGGGGCCCCCAGCTGCCAGGGCTATGGGGCCAGGGACCCAGGTCTGCAGCCCCCTGCCCCCAATGGAAGGCAGTGGCTGCTATAGCAAGAGCACGAGCTGGCTCCCCCACTTCTGCCTGCCTGCTGCAGGCTCGGGCAGGGCCAGCTCCCAGTGGCAGTGTGCACTCCTGAGGGGTAGGGGGGGACCCGCACCCCCCCAGATCTGTGTGGGGGGTGGGGGCAGGGCTGATGATCTCTGCCCCCATGCACACAGAGGAAGTGTGGGCAGGGCAGCACAGAACCTGCAGTGACAGGCAGCTTTCGTGCATGGCTCTGCTATGCCCTGCTGCACCAGGTGCACACGCTGCGCTCTGGAGAGCCTGGTGGAGGGCAGCAGGGTGGGGAGCACAGCGTTTGTGACCCAGGATTTGCAGCTAGCCGGGCACTCCAGCCAGGAGGGGGTTTGCAGCCTGCCTGCTCCCAGCCAGAGTGCTTGGCCAGCTACAAGCCTCTGCCACTCCTGGGCAGCTGGAAACCACCCCCACCCAGCCAGAGTGCCCAGCTGGGGAGTGTCCAAGCTGGCTGGGGGCTGAAGGAGCAGGGAGGTTTGCAGTGGGCTGGGAGTGGTGGGGGTTTCCAGGCAGCTGAGCACTCCGGCTGGGAGCGGGGAGGCTGCAAACCCCCTCCCAGGCGGAGTGCCTGGCTGGCTGAAAACCTCCCTGCTTCCTTAACCCCTAGCCAGCTTCCCCTCTAGTCCTGCCCCACACCCCCTAAGCCCCACTTACCTCCAGCAAGAAAACTGAGCCTGAAGCAGCCTCTAGTAAGTGTGAATGTTGGGTCCTGTCCTTCCCCCCTCCCTTCCCCTCCTGGCAGGGTTGAGGGTTTTCCCACCCCTTTTGCAAACAGCTCTTGTAGGTGGGAACTCTTCCAGCCTGCAGAGCTCTTTGCAAAAGGGGAAAGTCTGTGGGTTTCTCTTCTAAAAGGGAAAATCCATGTTTTCTTTGATAAAAATGGTAAATCCGTGGTTTTCTCTGTTTTTCCGTGGGAAATGGAAAACCAGGATCCCTGGTAATGACAACACTAGAAAGTAGCTCTTAAAATTCTTGAAGAACAAGATATCTGGTTGCAATATAGTAACAAATGTTTCTTGACCTCAGATGCATCAGGAGGTAAAATGGAAAGTCATTTAAGAATCTATTCAATTATTAGGGCTGTGTGAAACAGCACTATTCCCTTTCGCCATTTCAAAGGGACACTATTTCATTTCACTGTTTTGAAGTACTGTTCTATTTCATTTTGTGGAAACTTTCACTGTTTTGACACACTTCAATGTTTCACCCATAGGCTATAATCGGGAATTATGAAAATGCTTATAACTTTGTCATTTCCTTCCTGATTTGAATGAAAACAACAGGCTTGATAGCTCCAGCTGAGGCCGCACATCCTGTCAAGTTTCAAGGAGATAGGTTTGGGGTTTCTGGGAAACTGCACCTCAAACTGTTCAGAGCAAAATCCGGGTCACATGCCTGTATTAATGTGCAGCAGGATGAAAACAGCAGGCATCATAGTCTCTGCTGAGGCCATGAAACCTGCCAGGTTTCAAGGAGATAAGTAGAGGGGTTTCTGGGAAACTGCACCTCAAGCTACTGACAAGCAAAACTCATAACGTGTGACTTTGTGTGTGTGTTAAGGAATCCCCTTACTGGCTCTGGGGCCTCTACATGACATGGTAGTGTACCCCAATGAGATCTCCTCCCCTACAGCCTCTGCCTGGTCCACCACTTTAAATAACAACAAGTAAGTAAGCAGCACAGTAGCACTAGCATCTCAGGCAGCCAAACCATCACAGACTAGAGCCTTTCTTTCCTTTCCTCCAGGAGCTTCTTTTCCAGCAGCTGGCAGAGAACTCTCCCTGCAAGCTCCAGCCCTGGGGCTTAGATGTGCCCAGGGCCCTGCCTCCTTCCGCTCAGCTGACCGGGGACAGGTGCTAGGGGTACAGGTTGTAGCCATGTTGGTGTAAGGACATGGCAGACAAGGTTCTTTGGGTCATTCTGATATCTTTTAGTAGACTGTAGTGAGCATGTTTGTTATTACCCTGAAATAGAATGGTTTTCTGATAGCATACTGTTAAGTTAACAATAATTTGGATTATTAAGAAGTATTAGCTTTGCAGCTGAATACAAGGCATGACCTGTGGCCTAGCAATGCCGCTGACCACAAGGCAGAATGATAGCTAAGCCTTTGCTTGTGTCAAGTAATCATTTAAACTGTGTTAAGCATTTTCTGAGTAAAATGCAGCAAGTGAATCTGTGTCTGTGTGCTGTAAAATCAGCTACAGCAAGGAACAAGATAAGACAAAGAAGCCATTGTTCTAAGTACAGTGATTGTGTCCTTAAGAAGTATCTACCACTGCAAGTTCTTGCTAACGTATCATAATGTTACTGTTACCTAACTTTTAGCTTTTAAAAAGTGCTAGTTCAGCTTAATAGAAATATGCTGTTATGAAGATTTGTGAAGCACCGCCCAAGTATTGCTTTTGTTAACCCTGTAGTCTTGCCTGGTTGTAAAAAGTATAAAAGATCGCCCCACCCTTTACAGGGGGTGCATTTTGCCTCTTTGCTGGCTTTATGGTCATTGCTCAAGCAAATATTCCATTCTGTGGATGGAAGGAATAGTAAAGAAGGCAGAAGCTGGCATGCAATGCAGGCAAGAAAGCCAGTCACTGAAAATGGAAATGGAGGCATCGGGGGGGAGCGGGAGGGGGGGAGGCACAGACTGGGGTAGAGGGGAAGAGGGATGTAGCAGGTAAAAGTGGAGAGGTACCTGGGGAGTCAGATGTCTGGCAGGTTGTAGTGTCATAATTCCAATGTCTATATTGAGTCCATGAGTTTCTGTACCTAGGAGGTTGGTGAAGTGCAGTTCATAGGCTCATCTGTAAAAAGTGGTTTGTAAATTCAAACAAGCACTGAACCTTACTAACCTCATCACCAGAAGCCAACTTCCTACAGCCCAAAACACACTGAATGGATCCAGACTGTGCCATGATAAGACATGCAAAACCTGCCAACAATATCTCCAGTATGGAGATATCCTCACAATACATATATCCATCAGGGCACTTGGTGGAAAATACATATGAAACACCAAGCAACAGCTGTACACCAGAATGAGCGCACACTGAAAATCTATTAAAAACAAGAACACCCAACTACTAGGGCTGTGCGAAGCTTCAGGTGCTGATTCGATTTGGAGGAGATATGGCCCTATCAGGCGGCCGAATCTCTAAATCTGAATTGAATCAGGAGACCAATAAAAAGGTCTGAATTGATTCAAAGCTCTCTGAATTGATTCAGAAAAGATTTGTAGAGCTTTGGAACTCTGGGCAGTCCCCACTTGCTGCCGCAGGGAGCTGGACCAGGACTCCGTACTGGTGAGTGTGTGTGTGTGTGTGGGGGGGGGGAGCTGGAGGAGGGGACCATGGAGGGGCCCCTGCTAGGCCCCATCACCTGCCTGCCCCCCCAGACCCTCTGAGCACCCTGAACCCCCTCCTGCTTTCCCAGATCCCCCCACCCCCATGGCTGTTCCATCCAGCCATAGCTCTCTGGCAGGAGCTGGTGAGTTCAGGGCTTTATTTTTGAGAGAGAGCTGGGGTTGGGCAGGGCAGCCATTGTCAGTGAGAGCAGGTGGGGGATGGGGCCTGGCCAATTCAGAGATTTGTCCAATTTGGCAGTGGCCGAATCTCTGAATCAGCCAAGATTCGATTTGGGACAGTGATTCAAACCATCAAATCAAATCACTGTCCCCTGAATTGTCTGAATCTGAATTGAATACTAGCCGCTTTGCACGGGCCTACCAACTACCTGTCTCCAGCCTCTCAGGCCTGATCCTCAAAGGGAATTTACAAGCCTCCAGCCTCTCAGGCCTGATCCTCAAAGGGAAAAAAAAACCCACTTTCCAAAGAAAAGCCTATGAACTTCACTTCATCAACCTCCTGGATACAGAAACTCATGGGCTCAATGTAGATCATTGACATACTACAACCTGCTGGACATCTGACTTCCCAGGTACCTCTCCACTTTTACCTGCTACATCCCCTGTCTGCCTCCCTACCCCAGCCTGTTTCTCCCCCCCTGATGCCTCCATTTCCATTTTCACTGACTGGCTTTCTTGCCTGCATTGCATGCCAGCCTCTGGCTTCTTTACTATTCCTTCCATCCAGGAACAGGACATACACAGCCTGCAGGTGATTCCTCAGCCTGATGAAGGGTTTTTCAGCCCAAAAGCTGGCATCCCAGACAGCTAAGCTGAGCTTACCTGGAGCCTCACAACTCCACTGCAACCAGGAAGCCTCAGGCTTGTCAAAGATGTGATGGGTCTGGGTCCCAGCCAGAACTGTGCGTGCGTGTGGTGGCTGGAGGTTATAAGGTGCCTCCTATCTGCCTTTCACCAGGGAGGTCCTTGGTTCTGGCATTTCTTGGGGCTGCTATGATGCTAGCAGTCCCACTAGGCCTCCCAACCCTGGCAGAGTGCAGTTTTAGTGGTCATGCCTAGGACCTGGGGCTGCCTCCTTCCCCATGCCCCAGTTGATACCTCCAAGTTCATCTTGGCATGGGAGCTCAGCAGGGACATGTTCTTCTCTTGCTGACTGGTGATGCAGTGAGTGCCCCCTCCAGCTCTAAGAGCAGGGCACTAAATGGTTGTGAAGCCCAAGGGTAAAAGAAAAAAGAAGGAAGTGCAGATGGAGTGAGGAGGGTGGCACTCACTCCATCTGCACGTGGAGCTTGGGGAACCCCAGGAGTGAGAGGTTCACCTTCAAGGACACCAGCTGCTCCACCAAACCAGGAACAAAGGAGGTGTGGTGGGGTGTCACCAGCTACATCACCAGGAATACTGAACATCCTGTCGCTTGGAACACTGGTCAGTGGACAGGACAGGTATTCCCGGGCAACCGTGTCCAGATCTGGCCACATCTGGCTGAGGCTTGCCCAGTAGGCCAAGGGGTCACACAGCAGCAGCTCCGTGTCTTTGATGAGATAGGCAGCCCCCAAGGCTCGAGTACTACCTGCCTGATGGTGGGATCTGGTGCCTCTGGACCCCACCATGGAAGCTATGCCATTGTCCCACACTGGCAGCACCTCTGGTAGAGGAGGAGACTGGCTGGTGGATAGCATGCTGGTACGGGACAGTAGATGCCTCTCTTCCACATCCCCCTGCTTCCCTGACCAGTACCTCCATCCACTGATCCAGGGTTTTACTGCTGCATATGTTGATGCTCCCCTTCACTCTTGGGTGACACATGGCAGCCAGCACGTGGACCATACTAGACTGCAAGAGATCAAAACATTTCCTGATGCCCTCCTTCAGCCGCCTCACCAGTGCCTGCGTGACTGGTGACAGTGGCTGGCCCCAGCCAGGAACATTGATCCCCTGGAACTTCTCCATTTGGCTCTGAAGTTCCCTCACTATGGGGGATCACCTGGCTAAGGAGGGCATTACCAGCACTGAGGGTCTCGGTGGCCTCAAGGAAGGGCTTGAGGACCACCAAGATCTGGGAGATGGTATCCCATTCACCTCTGTTAAGCTGAATCCTGATCTCCCCATGCAAGGCCATCTCATGGATTGCCTTCTGTTGCACTACCAGCCTCTTGAGCATCAGGTATGTGGAGTTCCACTGAGTCTCCACATCCTGCTTGATTTTTGTGCTGTGGGATGTTCAGCTTTGACGGTTTGTCTTGCAGCATCTTGCCCCCCTTGATGCTCTGGTGCAAGTAGCCTGCCATGTACCTGCATTTGTAAATGAACTTGCTGGTGCTGGCACCATCACCAGCAGCACTGTCTCCCTGCAAGGCATCCCTGAGCATGAGGTGAAACTGGTGTGCCACACAGTGGATGCCAATAAAGTTGGCATCACGGACTGCCTTGACCATATTGGCCCCGTTGTCGGTGACCATGAACTTATGGGTAAGCTTGCCCTGCCAAACGAGCCACCCCCGCACCAAGCTGTTCATGGTCCCCATGATCTTGGTTGCTGTGTGGGACTCATCCATCATGTCATCTTGAAGGAGAGCCTACTGATGGCCTGACTGGTCACACCAGTGCCCTGTGAGGTAGAGGTAGGTGTGATCTCCACCCCAGTTGCTCCAGATGTCCGAGGTGAAGTGTAAGAGGCCACCTGCACACCTGCCTTGTGCAGCTCCTCCCTCAAGTACTCTGCATGCCTCATACAGGTTGGGCACCACTGTTCTGCTGAAGGTGGTACATGCAGGCACTTGGTATGATGTGGCCATGAGCACTGTAAGCCTCCTGAACCCTGTCTGCTCAACAAAGAAGAAGGGCTGGCCATCCACATCAAGCATCTCCCCAATGCTCTGGGTGACCTTGCTCGCCTTTGGAACGCATGCGTCCACCTTTCCCCCACTGTTCCAGGGTGGCCTGCCTCTGCTTTGGGGGGTGGGAGCTTTGGAGTAAGAGGAGGAATTCTTTCTGGGCACACTCCATAGTTTCATAGTTGGTAGGGTAGGGTCAGAAGGGACCTGAGCAGATCATCAAGTCTGACCCCCTGCCATGGGCAGGAAAGAATGCTGGGGTCAAACGACCCTGGCTAGGTGATTATCCAGCCTCCTTTTGAAGACCCCCAGGGTAGGAGTGAGCACCACATCCCTTGGAAGTTGGTTCCAGATCCTAGCCACCCTGACGGTGAAGTAGCGCCTCCTGATATCTAGCCTGAATCTACTCTCCATCAACTTATGGCCGTTATGTCTTATTACTCCTGGTAGTGCTCAGGGGAACAGGGACTCTCCCATTGCCTGCTGGTCCCCCTTGGTCAGTTTATAGATGGTAACCAGATCCATCCTCAGCCTTCTCTTGTGGAGGCTGAACAGGTTCAGGTCCCATAGCCTCTCCTCATAGGGCCTGCCTTGCTGCCCCTTGATCATGCCAGTGGCCCTCCTCTGGACCCTCTCAATGCTGTCCACATCTCTCCTGAAGTGCGGCACCCAGAACTGGATGCAGTACTCCAACTGCGGCCCCTGCTTGTGATGCATCTATGGATGCATGACAAGGTGCGATTAGCCTTCCTGACTGCATCCCCACATTGGCGGCCCATGTTCATCTTGGAGTCCATAATGGCTCCAAGATCCTTTTCTGCCTCAGCACTGATGAGAAGGGATTTCCCCAGCTGTAGGTATGCAGCTGGTTCTTCCTCCCCAGGTACAATAACTTGCACTTGTCAGTGTAGAATCCCATCCTATTCTCATCTGCCCACCTCTGTAACCTGTCCCTCTCTTCTAGTGTGCCCACTTCTCCCTACATCTTAGTGTCATCTGCAAATTTGAACAAGGAACTTTTCAACCCCTTGTCCAAGTCACTGATGAAGATGTTGAACAGTGTGGGCCCAAGGACCAAGCCCTGGGGAACCCCACTGCCCACATCCCTCCAGGTCGAAAATGACCCGTCCACCACCACTCTCTGGGTGCAGACCTCTAGCCAATTAGTGACCCATCTGACCGTGTAGGCATTGACACCACAGTTGCCTAATTTTTTAATGAGAATTCGATGAGAGACAGTATCAAAGGCCTTCCTAAAGTCCAGAAAGACTTCATCCACTGCTACCCCTGCATCTAAGGATTTTGTGACCTGGTCATAGAAGGCCACCAGGTTGGTCTGACAGGACCTGCCATGCTGGTTGCCCTTAAACATAATCTCCCCTGCTGGTCCCTCGCAGATATGCACCTGGATAATTTTCTCAAACAGCTTCCCCAGGACCGAGCTAAGACTAACAGGCCTATAGTTTCCTGGGTCTTCCTTCCTCCCTTTTTTGAAAATGAGGACCACATTGGCCCTTTCCCAGTCCTCTGGCACTTTGCCAGAGCACCATGAGTGCTCGTAAAGCCGTGCCAGGGGTCCTGCAATGACTTCTGGTAATTCCTTCAGCATTCTGGTGTGGAGATCATCAGGACCTGCTGATTTGAACATGTGTAGTCCCACCAGGAGTTCCCTGACTAGGTCCTCACTGTGATCTGGCTGTGCCTCCCCTGGGACCATTGGGGATGCCAGTGTGGGGGATGACCTGGTCCCTGCTCAGAAAAATGGAGGCAAAGAAATTGTTAAAGAGATTAGCTTTGTCATCTGGTGCGACCACCAGATTTCCTAGTGTGTCCTGCAGATGCCCCATGTTACCCAGTACCTTCTTTTTACCCCCTATATATTTAAAAAAGGACTTCTTGTTATCCTTGATACGGGTTGCTAGTCCCAGTTCCATCTCCACCTGAGCCTTCCTAACAGCCCCCCTACAATCTCGAGCCAAGGAGGTATAATCCTCCTTGGTGATGGCCCCTCCCTTCCATTGAGTGTACACCTCCTTTTTAGCTTTGAGACATTCCTGGATGCTTTTGGTGAGCCATGGGGGCTTTTGAGCACTCTTGCCCCCTTGATCCGTGTTGGGATTGTCACCCTTTGGGCTTGGACGATTGTCTCCTTGAGGACCGACCACTCTTCTTGGACTCCCAACTCCCCTCCCTTCTGGGACCTCAGAGCCTCCCTGACTAGTCTCCTTACCTCATTGAAATTCGTCCTCCTGAAGTCCAGGGCTGCTGCCTTGCTGAAGACCTTTGACACCCTGTGCTGGATGGTGAATTCCAGTAGGTGAGGACTGCTATCACCCAGGTGGTCAAGCACCCACAGTCCCCTCACCAGGTCATCGCCCATGGCCAAGACCAGGTCCAACAAGGCATTTCCCCTGGTGGGACTGTGCACCTCCTGGGTTAGATGGAGGTCCTGTAACTTGGCTAGGAACCTACGTGAGTGGTCAGACCTGGCTGACTGCTCTTCCCAGCAGATGTCTAGATAGTTTAAGTCACCCATGATGACCATGTCCTTTGACTTAACTGCCTCCACAAGCTGACCTGAGAATTCCTGGTCTAGCTTTTCTCCCTGGTTGGGTAGCCTGTAGTAGACACCCACCATTATGTCCCTTTTCCCCCAACCCCCTTGTATTCTGACCCAGAGCACTTCAGTCTGCCCCTCCTCTGACCCAGTGCTGTTTGTTGAGGATGTGTATTGCTCTTTCACATAGAGCCCCACACCCCCACCTTTACTCCCAGTTCTATCCCTCCCGTACAGGCTATAGCCCTTGATGTTCACCGCCCAGTCGTGTTTTGGATCCCACCAAGTTTCAATGAGCCCCACAATCCCTGTGTTTGTGTTAGCTAGCAGGAGGGCAAGTTCCTCCTGCTTGTTCCCCATACTACGAGCATTGGTATAGAGGCATTTAAGACCTCCTGAATGTGCATGCACTGCCCCCCTAATCCCAGGACTATCTGGGCCCCTGTCTCTTACCTGGGTATTTCTTGTGCTCGTCACCTGTCTTGTCTGGGCTGTTCTTGTGGGCGACTCTTGGTTGGTGTTCCATGGCTCCCTCCATCCTCATCCTCCCTTTCCCCCAATGAGCCTAGTTTAAAGCCCACCGGAGGAGATCAGCCAACCTGAAAGAGAACACACGCTTACCTTTGTGGGGAAGAGGTGAGGCCCATCCCACCCGAGCATGTCTCTTATCCTGAAGTATGGGTTGTGGTCCAAAAAGCTGAAGCCTGCCTCAAGACACCATTTCCAAAGCTGCAAGCTGACCTCTCTGATGCAGGTCTCATGGTGCCAGGCTGAGGAGGAGCAAGGGCAAGGGGGTGGTGACTGGGGAGATGCATCAGCATCCCCATGGTGCTCATGTGTTTCATTCCTTTGCCCTGGCTGGTTTTGGCTTGGCAGTGCAGGCAGATAGCACATGTAGGATCATCTGCCAGGTCAAAATGATCCCAGACCACACTACCCTCTCACTTCAGGTGTGCAGGTGCATGTGCGGATGCTGTCTTTTCCCCCTCCTCAGTAGGCAGAGGCACAGCAACAGGAGCGGACTGAGCTGAGCCACTTGCCTCCACAACCTCTACCTCAACCTCCTCTGAAGTGCCTTCTGGGGAAGGAGACCTGGCTGTAGGGGAAACTTGAGGGGTGTGGAGCACAAGAGCAGGTGATTCCTCCTCCTTCCCCAGAATTTCCCTTGCTATGGCACTCATCTAGATCCACCTCCAGCTCTTGCTCTGGCATCATCATATAACAGCAGGATGTTGAAATGTCATCATCATATTGTGGTGTCAGCTTCACAATACAATGCTAAGTGGGGTTAATGTTGGGTGACTGATTCACAATAAATCTTCATCTGGTGGTGATTTTTTTCTGATTGCACATCTTCTCTGGGTCAGTTGTGATTTCTGTGATTGTATGTGTTGTTTGCATATGACTGACAAATCTTTTGCACAAAAATATCCCAGCTTACTTATTGTTCGCAAGCAGTTCAGAGTGGGATGTCTTAAGTCATTGGACTGATCCATTGAATCACATGGGATGAGGCTGTCAAGTGGGTAATGTGTCTCATGATGGGTTCAGAGAGATGAGTTTAAGCCTTGCTGTGAGCATGTACAAAAGGCTGCCCCCAGTCAACCCAGTTGTAATTGGGAGCCTGGTCATTTAGGCTGGGGAGTCAGGTGCACCTGGATGTGATGCTAGCTAGCCACATCAGGCCCTTATGTGCTGTTGACTACAGAAACTAGTGGGTCTTAGCCACAGTGGTCCCATATACTGTGAAACTCAGAAGGATCCTGAATTTTTCTGTCTCCTTGTGGTGCTGAAGGAAAGATGGTATCACTCAGCGTGATAGGTTTGCCACATATTTGCAAAACCTCTCCCTTTACTGCTCCAGACAGTCAATTAGCAACAGCAGGATGAGACACAACAAATAATGACACCTTTTAAACAACTGGAATCAAGGATGTCTTGGATGTGGGATTGTTTCTGGTAACAAACTGATGCAAAATAGACTGTATGTCTACAGATGGGTCAGCATAGAGTTAATCCCAATCAGGCAAGTGTCTTGCATGAGCAAAACTGTAGTCCTACTGAAGTCTATAACCAGCAAAGTGAGGGTGTGCAGCACCATGACTCTGATGGACAGGATGTGCTGTGAAGAGCGTACAGGGTCTGAAGTTAAGCATAGTTATCAGTGTAATATGTCAGCACTCCCAGCCCCATGACTAAATAGCAGATAAATAGCTCCATTTGCACCCCAAACTTATAGCTACATCTGCACTCAATTTACTTACCACCTACACATTTATGTTGTTTCACTAATGAAACAGTTAAGCATTTTAAAAAGGTTTAATTTGCTGAGGGATTTGATGAGATTTAAAGTCATTGTAGAGAACCACCAAGGGAAAGGGGCAGATCCAGAGGGGCGGGGCCATATGTTTGCATCTACTCTTGGTTGTGCTCCATGTGAGTTCTTGGTTTAGGGTCTGGCTGGAGCCCCTCCTTTTACACAGCTCCAGAGCCCAACGGGTGAGTGCTGCCAGTTTTGCTTGTCTCCTTTTCCACCTGCTGCTGAATTCAGCATGGAAAGAGATGGGGGGAGGGCAAACACCATCAGTGTTCACCCCTTGGGCTCTGGAGCCATGTGAAAGGAGGGGCTCCAGCCAGACCCATGCCAATCATATGGTGAGCTCAGACCTTACTGCTCATGTGGAGTTCTGGCAGGAGCCTGTATTGACCAGGCTGTTAGCTGACAGCTTACTGCAACTGCAAAGCATGACTGAAGTTGGAGGGCTGCACCCCTCTTGCCACATTCCTGGTTCTGCTACTGCCAGGAAAGTCCCTGGTAATGGCTGGCATCTTCACAGATAGATGGCTAAGATTTTACAGAGGCTCAGAAAGATAAGCAAGACTTTTTAGTAGCCTGCTAATCTTGCTATAGAAATAAGAATTGATTAAAATTCTTCCTGTCACTAGCCACTAGTGTTGATATACACCTGCAGCTGAACTAAAGTTGATAAGGCCTTGTTGTGTCACTTACTGGGATCTCAAATCTGGCCTACAACTTCTACTATTATGCAGGTGGAGGAAATTCGCTGAATAGAGGCAGGAGGAACCATATTTTTTTTTACAGGTCTGGGAAACCTGGTTTATAAGGAAACACTGAAAGAACTAGAATTATTTAGTCTTTAGAAAAAAAGACTGAAGGGAGATTTGATAACACTCTTCAAATACCTGTAGGGTGGAAAGAGGATGGAAAGAGGATGGAGATCAACTATTCTCTGAGGCTGAGGGAGACAGGACAAAGAGCAATGGTTTTGAATTGCAGCAAGGGAAATTTAGGTTGGATATTAAGAAGGGCATTCTTACTATGAGAGTGATTAAGCATTGAGCACGCTACTCAGAGAAGTTGTGTAATTTCCATCCTTGGAAGTTTTTAAGAACTGATTTAACATACATTTGTTTGGAATGGTTTAGAAAAGGGTTATCTTGTATTAAGCAGTGTGTTGGATTTGCATATCTTCTGAGGTTCCTTCTTACCCAAATTTTCTATGATTCTATGGTTTTAGTCCTACTGATGTGGCAGAGTGATATTTTCAAAATGATGCACAAAGGCTGCATCTACATGAGACACTAGTTTTAGCGTGCATGGCAAAAGCCATGACGTGATACTACTGCACAGTAAAATCACAAAAAAGGTGTTCATCGGTGCTACTTTACATTCATTACTGCACAATCATTTAGTACTTGTGTATACAAATACTAAATGGCTATGCAGTAATGACTGCACAGTGTCTCATGTAGATGCAGCCAAGAATGACACAATCTCACTAAAGGTGTTGCGAGTGACGTTAATGTCAGTATGATCATCGGGCATAGAGTAAGATCTACAACCATGCAAGTGGTACAGTTTATCCATAAATATACAAAGAACATTTCACATCTAAAACATTACCAAAAGGCTTTGTAGAAGACTGATACTATCTTTGTAAAGTGAAATCTGCTACTAACGCACATTTTTATAGATTTGTAAAAGTTATACTTCTCATGTCATAAGTCAACACATTATAAAAAAATAAAAATAAAAAAGGGAACTTTTTCTGGATTTTTCCTTTGTCAATCCACAGAATTTTGCCAGCTCTGACTTCCAAGCCTTCAGTCATATTACTTGCAGCTCCAACTTCCTTCAAGGGAATAGGCAGTTAGAGAGAAAATGAACTCTAATGAATCTCTATAACTAATATATCTCATTATTAGCTCCATTGATCTATAAAACAACCTTGTTCCTCAGTCTCAGAAGTCAGCCAACTATGTATGGTATAACACTGACAAATTTAGAATAAATATTCCTGGTAAATGGTTCAATTTAATGGACATGGGACTGAGAGATGCCAAATGTAAGAGGTCTCAATCTTTCTTCTGTCTCCATGCTGATGGATCCATCAAAATGCAATCCAAAGCGTACTTGGTCTTACACCAGGATGTAATCCTGACAAAACAAGAGGAGGAAAAATAGTGGACAACGCTAGTTGCTCTCATTGAATCTCTTGGGAATTCTGTCATTTTCATCAGTTGACTTGCCATGTGATGCCTACAACATTGCTCACCTTCCATGAGCAAAGGGCTAGACTGGATGACCTTGAGATCCCTTTCAGTCCTTTTGTATGATCCTATGATTCAAAGGAAGAGAAATAATCCTTTTGGAAAGAAAGCTAAATTTATTGAGTAGGGTAGAATACCTGGGGAATTAACTGGACAAAGTTCAAAGTTAGATGATAACTGGGCCTTGATCACCGGGGAAGATACTGACGTATCTGGATAATTTGTTGTTCAATATTATATTTTATTTTATTAAAGATGGTTTAAAAAGGAAACAAAATTAAACCTTCTAAATTTGTTTGAGTTTTAGTCAAAAAAGGTCAGTTTCCAGCAGCATTATGGTGAAAATTTCAGGTTTGTTTGTTTGAAACTGAAATATTTCAGTTTTGAATTTTCGTTTTGTGAAAATTGTGTTAAATTTTACATGGGAAGGATACTTCCTTCCCATTCAGCTCGAGTGAGCTCTGTAGGTGCTACCATCTATCTATATATAAAGGGCTTAGCCTATTTGTCAGTGTGTCTGCCTGTCCATAACACTCTTTAAATTAGAATAGCTTGAAAACTGTGAGAGACAGAACATTTGTGTCTTCAGAAAAATGTCTTTGCTAAACCTTAGCATTTGTTTAGTGACCATGTCAGGATGATTCCAACTTCCAGAAATGGGGTAAAAATTCAGGGGCCAGGGCTGTTTCTACTGAGTGTCTCCCAGGAGGGTGGTGGAACTAGACCTGTGTGAGTAGGCAGGTATTCGATCCGGCTTTGGATCCAGCTGCTATGGATGTCAGCAGTCTGATCTGGAGCTCTGGATTGGTTTGCCACTTCAGAAGCTGCCTCGGAGATTTGGCCATAGGATATAATGGGGGATCAATGAAATATCTATAACTTTGTTGTTTTGCCTCTGATTTGGGTGAACCTTGTAGGGGAGGTAGCCCCTGGTGAGGTCACACAGCCCGCCAAGTTTCAAGGAGATAGGTGCAGAGGTTTGGGGGAAAACTGCACCTCAAGCTGTTGACAGGCAAAACTCGTGACATAGATGACCCTGTGTGTGTTAAGGCACAGCAGGCTGAAAACTGCAGGAGTGGTGGCCCCTGCTGAGGCCATGAAGCCTGCCAGCTGTGTGTCTCTCTTGCTGGGGTAGTCTGTCTTCTGGAGCCCTGCACCTCTGGCTGCAGACAGGCAAAACTCATGATGTGGGTGGGTGACACTGTGTGTGTGTTAAGGTGCACCCTTCCTGGCGCTGGGGCCTTTGCACAACATGACACTGTGCCCCAGTGAGGACTCCTTCTCCCCTACAGCCTCAGGCCCAGTCTGCCACTTTACATGACAACAGGTAAAATATCTTAGCTGGCTCAATGCCAGTAGCATCAGGAGCAGCAGCAAAGGTACCCAAACAGAACTGTCACAGAGCCTTTCTTTTTATAAAGGAATTGACAGCAAGAAGTAAAGATGTTGTATTGTGCTGGACATATGATGTTACTCATGGTCTGTGATGGCTTAAGTTGTGTTTTTATGTCTATATGTTTATTATGGAAAAAAAAAAGGAGTACTTAAAAATGTATCTTTGGAAGCTTTAGGGTTGAAAACCCCTTTGTCAGGCTGAGGATCTCCCAGCAGTTGGTCCTGGATGGAAGGAATAGTAAAGAAGCCAGAGGCTGGCCTGGCCTGCAATGTAGGAAAGAAAGCCAGTCATTGAAAATGGAAATGGAGGCATCAGGGGGTGAGGGGGATGTATCAGCGCAGGTAAAAAGTGCAGAGGTGTCTGGGGTGTCAGATGTCCAGCAGGTCGCAGCGTGCCAGAATTCCACTGTGTATTGAGTCCATGAATTTTTGTACCTACTACCTAGGAGGCTGATGAAGTGCAGTTCATAGGCCCAGCTCTGAAAAGTGGTTTGTACATTCAAACAGGCACCTAACCTCACCACCAGAACTGAAGCCAACTTCCTACAGCTCAAAACACAAAACCTGCTAACAGTCTCCAGAACCCCCACAAACTGCACACCAGAATCTATCAAAGACAACAAAACCCAACTACCTGTGGGGGCACATTCCTCTTTAAAAAGGCCTGGTCCTGAGAGGGAACAAATTACAATGCAAACCACTTTTCAGAGTGTGGTCTGGTGCGTTTCGACCCCAGCATTGAAGCCATGCCCATGGCCACCTCGGCAGTGGTTGGTGTGGAGGAGACTGGCTGGTGCTGGCACCAGCGCTGGGAGAGCTGGCACGGGAAAGTAGATCTCCCCGTTTCACATCCCCTCGCCTCTGCACTTCGGCCTCCCTGACTTTGTTGACCAGCATCTGCATCCAGTGATCGAGGGTTTTGGTGCCGCCAGTGCACATGCTCCCCTTCACCCTCAGGTTACACGTGCTTGCCATCATGTGGACTGTACTGGATCACAAGGGATCCAGCCATCTCCTGATGCCCTCCTTCAGCTGCCTCACCAGTGCCTGCATGTCACAGCGTGGTCCTGCAGGAGGGCCATGATCGCCTCAAGGCCCCCTTCCCATGCCAAGTTGGCCCAAGGGCACCCTCAAATTCTCGCCCACCACGTCTTTGGTGTTCAAATCTGTTAGGGAGGCTGCCTTCACGTCTTCTCGGACATGGTTTATCCGTACTCTGAGCCCCCTGGACCCCTTTGCAGTCCCTGTTCTATCGTAGGCGTTTTGGGGCACCCTAGCCTTATGGGCTGTGCGTGGCTCCAACCACCCCTTTACCACGCCCCAAGCCTCGCAGATGTGCCTGACGTTGTTAGGTCTCTCACTCACCGTGCCTTCTCTAGCGCTTGGACTCTCCGCAGTCCCATCTCTCTCTCTCTCTGCGCCCTCTCAGGGGCCTTCCCAGTAATTCCGCTCTCTCTCAGGGGCCTTCCCAGTAATGCCGCCCCCCTTTCCTGGGGCTCACCACAACACTGCCCGCTTCTCCAGGGCTCACCACGCCCACACTGGGGCTTCTCAGCAATGCCCCCTTCTCTGGGGCTTCTCAACTGCCCCTCTCTGGGGCTGGGGTCTGTGCACCCCAAGTACTGCACCCTCACTGGCACTGGGGTCCCCACACCGCTGTGAGTCCCTTATGAGGCCTCCTCCAACCCCTAGTAGCCTCACCCAAACCACTGGTGTAACAAATAGCAACACAAACACAAACCTCTTGGCTATAACATAAACAGAAGCTGCTTGGCCATAACAACATCCAAGCCTACCAGGGATTCTTCATTTCACAGCAGTGTTAAATGCTGCTCCTGCATCAGGCTTCTCCTCTCTCCCATGACAGAGCTCCTTGACTGCTGTAAGGGAACAGCCTCTGGCCTCAGCCCTTAGCGTTTATAAGAGCCAGGCCCTGCCCCTTACAGTCAGCTGACCACTGGCAGGTGTGATTGCTTGTTAGCTCGGTTGACCTGGCAACCAACAGCTGGGCTCCTTATTCACTCACTGCTAGGGTCCCTTCCCTAGCAGTTTTCCCTTCTTAGGAGCAGGGCACCTAAGCACTCTGCGACACTGCACATCTGGCAACAGTGACCTGCCCCAGCCAGGAACATTGATCCCCTGGAACTTCTTCATTTGGCTCTCCAGTTCCCTCACTAGGGGCATCACTTGGCTGAGGAGGGCATCACCAGCGCTAAGGTTCTCGGTGGCCTTGAAGAAGGGCTTGAGGACCACCAAGATCTGGGAGATGGTACCCCACTCAGCTCTGTTCAGAGGGCTGCTGATCCCAATCTCCCCAAGCAAGGCCATCTCATGGATGGCCTTCTGTTGCTCCACCAACCTTTCGAGCATCAGGTATGTGGAGTTCCAATGAATCTCCACAACCTGCATGATTTTGTGCTGTGGGATGCTCAGTTCTGCCTGTTTCTCCCCCAGCATCTTACCCCACTTGATTCTCTGGTGCAAGTATCCCACCACCTTCCTGCATTTTGAAATCAGCTGGCTTGCAGCCGGTAGTGGTGGCAGTGCCATCCCCGGCGGCCCTGTCCCCCTCCAAGGCACCCCTCACTATGAGTTGCAGCCTGTGTGCCACACAGCAGATGCCAACAAAGTTGGCATCACGGACAGCCTTCACCATATTGGCCCCATTGTTGATGACCATGAACTTGTGGGTGAGCTTGCCCAGCCCAATGAGCCACCCCCGCACCAAGCAGTTCATGGCCCCCATGATCTCCCTTGCCATGTGGGACTCATCCAGCACCTCAGCTTGCAGTAGAGCCTACCAATGGCCTGACTGATTGCACCAGTGCCCTGTGAGGGAGAGGTAGGTGTGATCACCACCCCAGCTGCTCCAGATGTTGGAGGTGAAGTGCAAGGCTACCTGTGGTCCTGCCTTGCACAGATCCTCCCTCAAGTACTCCTTGCATGCTTCATACAGGGAGGGCACCACCATCTTGCTAAAGGTGGTGCAGGCAGGTACTTTGTAAGATGGGGCCAGAAGTGCTATGAACCACCTTTAACACTGGCTGCTTAACTAGGGAGAAGGGCTAGCTATTCAGAGCAAGCATCTCCCCAATCCTCTGGGTGATCTCGCTCACCTTTGGAACATGCCCCCCTTTCTGTCCACCTTTTCTCCACTGGTCCAGGGTGGCCTGCATCTGCTTTGGGGGAAGGGGGCTTTGGAGCGAGCGGGGGACTTCCCTTTCGCACATTCGCACTGGTGCCAGGCTGAGCAGGAAGAAGGGCAAGGGGGTGTTGCTTCCTCAGATGGAGCAGCATCGCCATGGTGGAAAAGTGTCTCACATCCTTGCCACGACTCATGTGCCTTCGGCAGTGCTGTTAGATGGGAAACCTGGGATCATCTGCCACCTCAAAATACTCCCACATTACACTACCCTCCTGCTTCTGGGTTGAGGGTGAGGATCCTCACTTATCCCACTCCTTAGTAGGCTGAGGTTCAACAGCAGGAGGAGCTGCCTCAGCTAAGCCACTTGCCTCCACAACCTTAGCCTCCTCCGAGATGCTGCTTTCCGGAGGAGACCTGAATCGAGGGGAAATTTTAGGGGTGTGGAGCACAAACTCTGATTCCCCCTCAGTCCCCAGAATTGCTTGAGCCAGCATGCTCAGCATCCCTGGTTCCAGCTCCAACTCCTCCTCTGGCAGTGGGAAGCTCATGCTGAGAGATGACATTGGGGTGGAGGAGATTCCACTGCTGGTGCCTGCCTGTTGGGGAGCAGGAGCGAGGGGAGCAGGGTGCACGTGTGCCACCCGCACGTGTACCTGCTTACCTCGGCGGAGGCGGCAGCAGCGGAAGCACTTAGACTAGTAAGAGGTTGTTTTTTTAAAAGAAACTGCTGCCCTAAGCAAATTGCAAGTCTATAATATTTCCATTAAGAGATCTTACATTCCCAATGTCTAGTGATTTCAGTAATATGTTATGCAGTCCAGAAACATGGAATGAAAATTGTTCTTGTGACCACAGAAGCATTTTAGATCCTTCCGGTGAGGCCCTTATCCAGGTCATTTCAATCTGTTTGATTAATGTTTCCTTTTTTCTCTGTCATTACTTATAGGGAAGTGGGGGAGGTACAGATTTCTTTCAGAAGAATGCAGTCTAAATGGAAACAGATTCGCATTTACAAGACTTTAAGAATATTTTCCTTTATTTCTTCCAAATCAATAGAATCTGGCAGGTAAGTCATAATGGGCTGCACTCCAGGCCCCAACATGGCCCCCTTACAGGGGTTGACTGAAGGAGCAGTGGGTACATCCAGAGCATTCCTGTATTTCAGCTCTCTACTGTTAGCAGATTTCTTTGAGGACTGGTAGCATTCAGTACAAGTTGGAGGAGCCCTGAGACACCTCTGTTTCTTTGGATTAGTGGCAAGAAAAGGGGTGGGCGGAGACAAGTGAACTCCAGTATGTCCCTGGGACTGGGAGTTGTACTAAGCAAAGCTTGGCTAGACCCATGTGTTAGCTGAGCTAGAGGCTTAGGCTTACTTAAGATGGTAGGAAGGGCTTAGTGTCTGAAAGTCCCCTAAGTTCAGAAAAGAGCTGAACTACTGAATTAAGCAGTATTGGACACCATCCCATAAGGATAAGAACAGACTGAGGACACTCAGGACATCTTTCTTGATGAGGTCAAGATGGGTTGGTACCAGCCTCCAAAGGGCAGTTTTCTGCACCTTCACAGCATCAGTGTAATCGATCAGCAAGACTGTGGTTTTGGGCAGTGGCATAAGTCGGGCAGAGCAAACATGGCAACCAGCCTGGGCGCTGACTTGGGGTGGGATGGGTGGGACAGGGGAAGGACAAGCAAAAAAAGTGGTTGTTGACAGCTATGTGATTGCAATTGTAAACTGCAGCAGCAACTGGAAGTCACTGCTGCCCCTGTGTACCGGGCACCTGGCTAGGTCCCTATGCTGCTGGTTTTGACACTTGGTAAAGTCCTTCTGTAACCCAAAACTAGTATAAGAATGGAGCTATAGTGGCTGTTGACTCACTGTGTATCTCGCGCAGACTTGTAATCAACCTAAACTAGTGATTAGTGAAAAGATGCCTAGCAAGCTAAGTTTATGCCTCTTCTCTGTTACCGTGTGTGCTTAGCACTGCTACAGGTATCATTAAAGCTCTCCCTGAGTAGCACCAAGGGCCTAGAATGGTATAAACTCAAGTATATGCTCTGAGAACCTAATCAGCATGTGCATGCTGGTTTTGTCATTTGGATATTTGCATTGTAGGTATTTGCACAAGTGAATATTAAATTTGGTGGCATCACTTCTATAAGTTTGGTCAGACTTTCAGGTAACTACATGTAACCACATATAAAAAGTTACTTGTATGTAGTATACTATAGTTACTTTTTCTTCCTGTACATTACCTCTTCACTTAAAGCCATGTTCCTTATTCTGGCATGCCTGTGGGTATCAGGGGGGGGGGTGGGACTTTATGTCAAGGAGCACTACACATCCTCTGCCAGCAGTATGGGGTCAGGGGAAGGGCGAGCTGAAGTGCTCTGGGTCAAGATCCAGGGGGGGCAAGGCGAGAGGGATTTGACGGTGGGGGTCTATTACAGACCCCCCAATCAGGAGGAGGAGCTGGACAGGGAATTTTCAGGCCAGCTTGCGGAGACACTAAAAGCAAGGGATGTAGTTGTCATGGGCGATTTTAATTACCCGGACATCTGCTGGGAGGAGCAGTCAGCCGGGACGGACCGCTCCAGGAGGTTCTTGGCCGAGTTGCAGGACCTCCACTTGATTCAGGAGGTGCACAGTCCCACCAGAGGAGATGCTCTGCTGGACCTGGTCCTGGCCGCAGGCGACGACCTGGTAAGAGGCCTCCAGGTTCTTGACCACCTGGGCAATAGTGATCATCGCGTGCTGGAATTCACCATCCAGCGTAGAGTGTCAAGGGCCCGCAGCAAGGTGGTGGCCCTAGACTTCAGGAGGGCCAACTTCAGTGAGATGAGGAGATTAGTGGGAGAGGAACTGGGGTCCTTGAGGGCAGAGGAACTCAGCGTCCAAGAGGAGTGGTCGTTCCTTAAGGAAACGATACTCGGGGCCCAAGGGGTGTCCATCCCGACAAGAAGCAAGGCGGGCAGGAGTGTCCAAAAGCCCCCCTGGCTCACCAAGGGTGTCCGGGAATGCCTGCTTGCCAAAAGGGTGGCGTACGCCCGGTGGAAGGGGGGTGTAATCTCCAAAGAGGAGTATACCTCCTCTGCTCGGGCCTGCAGGCGGGCTGTTAGGAAGGCCAAGGCGGAGATAGAGCTCGGATTAGCGTCCAGGATTAAGGATAACAAAAAGTCCTTTTTCAAATATATTGGGAGGATGAAGAAGGCGCCGGGTAATGTGGGGCCCCTGCAGGATATGCGGGGCAATCTGGTGGTTGCGTCAGAGGATAAAGCGGACCTCTTTAACCAATTCTTCACCTCCGTTTTCTTGTGCAGGGACCGGGACTTCCCTGCTGTGATAGAAGCCGGACGCGAGGGGATCGCCTTCAGACCTCAGGTTGGGGAGGACCGGGTTAGAGAGCTTCTGGAGGGGCTGGACGCGTTCAAGTCAGCGGGTCCGGATGCTCTCCACCCCAGGGTGCTGAGGGAGCTGGCTGGGGTTATTGCAGGGCCCCTGGCACGGCTCTACGAGCGATCGTGGTGCTTGGGCCAGGTGCCAGACGATTGGAAGGTAGCTAATGTGGTCCCCATCTTCAAAAAAGGGAAAAGGGAGGACCCGGGCAATTATAGGCCCGTCAGTCTTACCTCAATCCTGGGGAAACTCTTTGAGAAGATCATCAAGGAGCACATTTGTGATGGGCCGGCATCCGAGATGATGCTCAGGGGCAATCAGCATGGATTTATTAGGGGGAGATCATGTCAGACCAACCTGATTGCCTTTTATGATCAGGTCACAAAGGCCATGGACGCAGGTGTCGCGGTGGATGTAGTCTTTCTGGACTTCAGCAAGGCCTTTGACACCGTCTCTCACCCCATCCTAATTAATAAACTAGGCGACTGTGGCATAGATGCCTACACAGTCAGATGGATTGCAGATTGGCTGAAGGGTCGCACTCAGAGGGTGGTGGTGGATGGATCATACTCGACTTGGGGGGAGGTGGGTAGTGGAGTCCCCCAGGGCTCGGTCCTGGGGCCTGCGCTGTTCAATTTCTTCATCAGCGATCTTGATGTTGGGGTGGAAAGCAACCTGTTTAAATTCGCTGATGACACCAAAATTTGGGGGGAGGTGAGCACGCTAGCAGGGAGAGAGAGATTGCAGAAGGATCTGGATAGGTTACAGGGGTGGGCAAACAGGAACAGGATGTGTTTCAATACGGACAAGTGCAGGGTGCTGCACTTGGGTAGTAGGAACCAGCAGCACACTTATACGATGGGGAACTCCCTACTTGAGAGCACGGAGGCGGAAAGGGATCTTGGTGTCATTATTGACTCCAAGATGAACATGGGCCGACAATGCGAGGTCATGGTTGGCAGGGCTAACCGGACCTTGTCGTGCATCCACAGGTGCATCTCGAGTAGAGCCAGGGAGGTGTTCCTCCCCCTCTATGCGATGCTGGTCAGGCCGCAGCTGGAGTATTGTGTCCAGTTCTGTGCGCCCCATTTCAGGAGGGATGTGGACAACATGGAGAGGGTCCAGAGGAGGGCCACCCGCATGATCCGGGGACAACAGGGCAGACCCTACAGTGAGAGACTGCGGGACTTGAACCTATTCAGCCTCCACAAGAGAAGGCTGAGGGGGGACCTGGTGACCGTCTATAAACTCACTAGGGGGAACCAGAAGGGTTTGGGGGAGACGCTGTTTCCCCTAGCCCCCGCTGGCATAACAAGGAGTAATGGGCACAAGTTGATGGAGAGGAGGTACAGATTGGACATCCGAAAAAACTACTTCACAGTTAGGGCGGCTAGGAGCTGGAACCAACTTCCAAGGGAGGTGGTGCTGGCCCCTACCCTGGGGATCTTTAAGAAGAGGCTGGATACCTACCTGGCTGGACTCATTTGAGTCCCGTTTTTTTGTTTAGGGTTCTTTTGTTGTTCTCCCGCCCTGGCGGGGGGTCGGGCTAGAAGATCTATTAGGTCCCTTCCGACCCTAAAACTATGAAACTATGAAACTATGAAACTACTTCTGGACTGAGGGGAAGTGGTGCAGGTGCAGACACTGCTCCCACCGCCTGGCTTCCACTGGCAGCACTGATGTCATGGTTGCTTGGGAAGAGAATGCATCTGTGTTTGGGGGTGGGGCTTGCAGCACCCCCTCTCCCTCCCCTGCCAGAAGACCTGGCACCTGCCTTTCCAGCACGCTTCATATTAATCTTTCCTGTGCTGCAAAAGGTCTGTGTGTGTGTGTCACTCCTTTTGTGTTGTGTGTTTTATTCCCTCTGTTGTGTGCATGCACTGGACTCTTCTTTGATTGTTTGCTTCAGTGTTAAGAGTTATGTAAAAAATTGTGTGCTGTCTGTCATCTTCTTTTATGAATATCTGATTTTTTCTTCTTTATATTGTGTGTGTATATGTGTGCGCATGTGTGCAATCTGTGTGCCTCCCTGCACAGTGATGGATCACACTGGCAGGGAAAATACAGCTTTCTTTAAGAGATGATATGCTAAGATAAGCTAGATCCTACCCAATTCTTTCTAACAACAAAAAGGAGCAGGCAAGTTCAACTACTGAGTAAAGCAACCAAGCTGAGATGCCCGAGTCTGAGGGTACCTTTCTTACACAGTTCCCGAGAGGGAACAAACTTGCAAAAGGCGCAGACTCTGTCATTGGAAAGGCAGCCAGAGAGAAATCCTTCTCACTGGCCACCTACACATGTTAGTTTCCCCCCTCGGTTCCTCTCCCCCATTCCCCCTCCCCCTTCTAACTTTCACTTTCAGTGTTCAAAGCATCCAAAGCTTTTCCGAAGCAATTCAGAAGCTCCGAACCACTTCAGACAGCTTGAATGAGCCAGCACTTCGCTCCAGGCATGCTGCTTCAGATGCTGAAGCGTCCAAAGTGGCCCTGGATCTGAAGTGTGATCTGAAGCCTTGCACAGCCCTAGTGGGAACCCAGTGCAGTGGGGAGGGCAGAGGGAGGGGCCAGCTGAGGAAAAGTGGGAGCCAGGCAGAGGTGCAAGGCAGTGGGTGAGCAGCAGTGGTCCTGTCCTGAGCCCTGAGCAGGGAAGGAGGTGCCCTAGGGCAGTGTGGAGGAAGCCCTAGGGCATGGGCAAATGTTGCAAGGCATGGAGCTTGCCCTCACCCTTGCCCTTGCCCTTGCCCAGCAAAGAGGCATGCAGGTGGCGACTGGGTGGCAGCATGGGTGGGTGTGCCTCCAGCTCATCGGATGACAGCGAGTGCAGGAAGAGACTGGTATCTTCAAATGTGCAGATTGTTTTATTTACGTTTTATAAATATTTAATTTATTTAATAAATATAAAAGTAAAATCTATTTGTTTGTTTTGTTATTTGAAATTCATCCATCATTGTTGATGGGCAATTCACTAGTAATGCTGATAAACAGTAACAGTTAATAAGGAATGCAGCTAGAAGCTTTCCTTCTGTAAAGTCAGGACTCTATAATGTTGGACCACTGACCAACTTGGGGAGATGCAATCAAACTTCAGTTAATCAGGAACTTGGTTACTGGACACTTTTACACATACTCTGGTGGTGGGAGGAATGCTTGAACTAAAGCTCATTAGATGAGCTTGGGGGTGCTGATACACGAGATACAGGAGGCTGCTGAAGGGTAGCAATTGCCACGCTCCAGCAGACTTGATTGATTGAGTCTGCTCCAACCCGCTGTAATCCCAGTGCATTAGAGCAGCCTCCACACTTATTTATAGGCACCCTAAAATTTGTGAAATTGGCATTAGCTGTATTTAACTAAAAATGTTTGCTTAATCTACCTGTACTTAATAGATGCAAAACTGTACCTTTTTCCTGTATTTCATTTTTTTATTTAATTTTTTTGTGGCTCTTTTCTCATGCAAGGAGAAGTATTGTCCTTATTGTAATTGATGGTGCTAAAATCATTACATTACTTTTAATTCTGTTACCTATCAGCACTTTATCTAATTATTTTGCATCTTTTGTTTCCCTAAATGCACTTCTTCCATGCACTGAGATGGACCTTCTTTAAAGAAACTTATATATAGAGAGTAGGGAGAATAATGAGGAGTAGGTGATGTTAATGGGAGAGAAATTCCAATAGGTTCCATAAAGTGTCATCAGACATTCCTGAAGAAAGTTATCAGGATGTTCTTCCCATGGTATTTTGGCATGTCTGGATGTCAGTATATAATATTGTTGCACTTTCTCTTCCTCTTTGTAAACAGCATTCCCTTAGATCCCTCAAAGAAAAAAATGGTAATTACTACTCATATGCTGTTGTGGATTTTCTTTTGGTGTTCATACTGAAAACTGGGAAAACCTACATAGCCAGTCAGACTCACTGGAGACTCATTCACAAGGCACACTGGCTTTTTGGTATTATGTTCAGTTGGATGTCCTCTCACCAGCAGCATAAATTACCCCAGGCAGAGATTAGAACCTTGGCGTAATTTCAGGAGCTAACAGAAGTCTTGAAATGGTTCCAACACTTAAACATGTTTTCTTTTGCATTTAAGATGGATTTATAATTATACCTTTTTCAGCTGCATTTATGTTGTTTACATACGTGATCATTTTAATTAGCATGTTAATACAGATGTTGGACAATGGCAATTTCCCCTACATACTCATATTATGTGTATTCAGGGAACAATTTTCACATTTTAGTAAAAAATATAATTTGATACATACAATGTATCAAAGTCTAATGTCAGTAGTCCTTAATCTGATCCCACACCGGTGTTAATCTACAGTCATTAAAGTCAATGGAGTCTTGTATATCAGAATCAAATCCGTTAATGGTGCTTTTGGAATGTGCCAGAGAATGACAATTCCACATTGTGACAACTTTCAAAATATACTTTCACACTGGAATCAAAACAAAATCTTTTGAACATTCTCTTGAAATGGAATTTTGTTGGGGGTCTGGGATAGAAGCTCAATAAACCAATTTAACCTTCATACGTTCCCATGGGATAATTTCCTATTCCAGATGCATATTTTGTGTAGTATCTTAAAGTTTATTAATTCTAAACACTTTTCTTTTTAAGAACATTATCACCAGCACGGCAGTGCACAATATCTCCAAAGAACAGCTAGCTTACATGAATGGTTTGCTCTCTGTAGATGAAAAACTACCCAGGGTAACATGTTACCCCAGGCATGAATGTGTTTTTCTATATGGGGTAACAATTTATCCCAAGCCCACATTAACTCATTTCTGTATAAATGGTAGGCCTTGACCTGTTTGGCCACTTTGGGTGGATGCATCTGAAAGGTCAGCATTCATTCACGCCTCATTCATGTCCACTTCAGGTATCCATGGTAACTAATGGAAGGCCATCCTCCACTCTGCTTTTGGTTTTGACGGGGAATTCACCCCAGTTTCCAATGTTCCAAAGAAGCCCAAAGTTGTGCTGTGGCTGTCAAGCATGCACCATGACCTGTCAGTGGGTGGAGAGCAAAGACAGCCAGACATCATCCATGACTACAATAAAAACAAGGTGGGGTGGATAAACTTGGCCACTTAGTCTGTATGACCACCAACAGACGGAAAATCAACAGGTGGCCAATGACACTATTTTTCAATATGCTGGATGTGGCTGCCATTGCCAGACTCATCATTTGTCTGGGCTGCAATGCAAACTGGAAGCAAAGATCACATTTAAGAAGATGGCACTTTTTTTTGCAGGATCTTGGAGAACAGATGATCAACAGACAAATGAAATGAAGAATGATGGATACAAGTAATCTAAGTCCGTCAAGTCTGGTATGACTGCCCTAAATTACAAATGGTCACAACGCACCCCAGTAGACCCTTCTGCAAGCATTAGTGGACGTTGTGCTTTTTGTCCAAGGACAGATGACCACAAAACCCAGAAACGATGTGAAGATTGTAAGCGATTTACTTGCGTGCACCACAGTACATCAATGCTGCTTTGTGAGGAATGTAATGCTTAGTTAAAACAGTTAGGAAATGTTTTTGGAAGTAACTGTTAGTTTGAAAACAGTGTGAACTGCAAACTTAGCAAATTGTTCATTCAAGTATTGAAACGCTAAAAAAAAAGTTGAAATTTTGTTCATAGTTCTAGTTAAATAATATTTTGGATTCAAATCATCATAAATACTCTTTCAAACAATCTGTATGTTTAATAAATAGTTTTTGGTACATTTATACTGTTGTCACTGGTTCCATTTTGTTCATGGAGGTGCGGTAACAAGTTATTCCATGAGACCAACAACGGTTACGGTTTCATGAGAACGGATGAGGGTTAACCTAAAACAGAAGTCTGACACTACATCCAGGTTTATCTTAAACCAGTTTGAGCCATTTGGAGAGTGGTTTACGTGCACTGAACTTCTGTTGTGTTACAGATTGGAACCAGTTTCCAATCACTTATGCCAATTTATGTGTAATTTCTGTCCTTAGCCAAAATTTCTGTTTTGGATTGAAAAGGGCAAGTTTTCAATTTGGTTTCTCTTTCCATCTTTGAAAATGTGACTGGAAAAATCTGCCTTGGACCTTGGAAACCTGCCCACCAAAACCTTTCAAGATTCAGAAGTATAGGAGGTATACCACATAGGACATGGTAAGGGGGTGGGGAAGGGGAAATTATGCCATTCACTGGAGTGTTGGAGTCTTAGCTGCCCCAGCTCTCTGCACTCTGGAGGCAGCTGCTGTGGTTGTGACTGCAGTTGAGACTGCTGCCAACAGGTGACCTGCCTCATTGTGAACTGGCAGCAGCCATGCTGCATGGTCTCCCTAGGAGCCTCCCCTGGTGCCCTGTTTGATCCCTTTGTCCTTCAGATACATTACTGGGCACAGGCTATGCCTCGTGTGGCAAAGACTTCTGAGGGAAGGTGGACTGTTCCATTGAACATCGTCCCCCCAGATACACCACTGGGAGATGCATCACTAAGTGCAACCTGGCTCCTATGGTCAGGCAGCCCCGGGCTTCATCTGCCATGGCAAATATTCCATGGGGGAGGGTGGTGCCAGTATGGCATCCCACCCAAGTCAGTGCTTGGGGCTGGTGCTCTGTTCATCCCCCAGTAGTTACACTACTGTCAATATTAATACCTTGAAACATCTGAGCTTCAATTCAGTAGCATATTTTGATCAAAAATATTAGGCTAAATTTTTTAGCCAGCTCTAGGTACACTACAATTTTTCACTGTTACATGTTGAAAATGGGGAACGGGTTCAGATAATATAAGATCCAGATGGAACCCTTCACGAAATCTAGGCAGATCCATTTCTGAAATTTGAGAAAGCTCATCTAGCTCTTGTAATTTCCATTTTCATTTGCCTATATGCTTTAGAGCTACAGCTCATGCTGGGAGCAGAAATGCCAAATCACCATGAGAAAGGCTATCCTTGCTATTTTTTCAAGATTGGGAGCCTTAAAAGGAAGCCTGCTCCCATAAATTTTCTAGTGGGGCCAGCCTGGCTGGGTCACAGGCTAGAATGCTAGGTTGCCAGCACAAACTACAGAGAGCATGCTTCTTTCCAAGAAGAGACAGGAAAAGACCCACTCTTCAGTGCAAGGCTGATCGTCAATTTGTGTGAATTGTTATAGCTTCAATTATATCAGCGAAGGGTGCCCCTTGGGCATTGTTTCTTTAGGTCGATGTGTAGCTTATATGTGTGGAACTGAGAGCTGTGACTACTGTATGAAACTAGTGGTTGGTGCTGCTAGGTATCAGGAATGAAATAGTTTTGTTGCTGATCATTGGTATAGAACAAGAGCTCACAAAACTACTGGTTTGCAAAGCATTAGTACAAATCCTTTGAATTGTTTTGCTGCCCTGATAGGTCACAAAACATTGTGCCTGAAGGCATGGGTCACCTAATTTATTGTATTATTTTAAAATATATCTTTGTATTTACTGCATGTTAATTCCATAAAAATTCAATGGTTCCACAACCTATAAACAAAATGCAATATTTCTCTCTCTCCAACAATCTAAGCATGTTGACTCATGCTGCAGCTGACAACATAAGTAGTTCCTTTTTCCACATTTAAGATCAGCTTTAACAACCCAGTTAAGATATAGTAGACCTTGCCATCTTTTCCCCCTAATAGGTTCCCTATTTAAGCACAATGGGCAACTGGAACTCATCCTGTACATGGGAAGAGGAATTATTTGGGATGATAGCAACTCAATGCAAGTCTGCCTAAAGATTATCCAAAAAATCATCCTCCATAATTGTGTGAATGTGGAGTGTTTCATCTCTGTTTGTATTGACTCTAATTGTAGCTCAAATGGTAAAGAGAATGTTTAGAAATTGCAAAATAATAAATGTTGCAATGATTCCTTGGCAGACCTAGCTTGTATATATTTTGTGGGCTGATAAATAAAATGTATAGAATATAATTCTTAGACAAGGGGTTGATCAGCTGCCAAATGTCTTCCTATTCCACATCAGAGCAGTGAAGCCTGTGCAATAGACTTGTCTCTGAAGATAGCAGTCTATTGACAATTCCAGTTAATACAGAGTAACTGTTCACCAACACAGGCATCTGTGGAAAAAAAAATGAAACCTATCATCTGTTCTCTATATTGGCTTCCAATAGGCTATCAAATACATTTGCAGGCCCTGAGACTTATTAGGAAGGAGATTAATGGCCTGGGCCCAGCACATTAAAAGGACTGACCAAGTTCAGGGATAAAGACTAGTTGGGCACATCCAGGTGAGTACAGATGTGCAGTATGAGGCTCTGCAAAACTGTCTGTGGCACCGCATACCACACACACCACACATGCAGGTGTTTCCTGTGCTGCTAATTTGCAGTGGGGAGGTGGGGAGGGTCACACAGGGAAATCCTGGTATAAAAAAATCCATCTTAAAAAAAGTGGGGTGGTGCATGTGGCAGCAGTTTGCACTGCTGGAAATTGGAGCCTGGCTGGCCTGAGCCATGCTTTGGCTGGTGGCCAGGCTCTGTGCTGCCAGATTGCCATGGCTGCAGCCCCCAGATGCCCTCAGGACCCAAAGTAAGGCTGCTGAGGCCAGCTCAGGTGCTGGCCTCAGCCTCCCCTGTACCACCTGGGGCAACGTGCCAGGCGCCAGAGCATGCATGCATAGGCATTTCCCAGAGACAAGCAGCAGCGGCACATATTGTGCTATTGCTGTTTGTTCCCAGGGAAATCCATGCTCCTGCTCACAGGGATGCACTGCTCTTCCAACACACAGCAATTCTGTATAATGAGAATAAATCTTGCATGCGTTGGAGATAAAACTTTCTCAGGGGCCAGACTGAGACCACAGTCTGCCACCTTGTCCCCACATACTGTACATTTGATGAGGATGCTGGCATTGGAGTGTGCTAGTACTAGGACAGTAGCTATAAATATAATCTAAGAAAGATTAGGCAAATTAATCTTCATTTCCTTACCATATTAGGTAAACAGCAAAAAAACTAGAGGCAAAACACTTTTGTCAGATAATTTTATCCAGAAAAGTCAACTGAAACTGTGTCATTTTAAAATGGAATGTATGACCTGATAATTGCAAGCTGTACTGTAAAAACATTTGATATCAATACAATTTACTAAACAAAATTACTATTATTAGTGGGTGACAATGAGAAAGTATTATCTAGCATCTACACATTTAATTTAAGTGATTATTATTTACACATGATTTATTACCCCAGTGCAAAGCACAGCTGTAAGGATCACAGAGATGACTCATGATTTTTCAATGCCAATTTTTTTTTTGTTTCCCCCAAATTACGGTCTCATGCAATACCCAAGATCACAGAATTCTCTTGCTATGTAGCCATCCCAAAGGCATGGGAGGAAATGCAGGAACACTGAATTATAACTTTGTTTTTAATAAGAGGTTCAGCACGCTCTTTGTTCTTAAATGGAAAGTTTTACAAGAGATCTAGTGAAGGATATAGATCTAATACCTTCTTTAAGACAGGACAGTAGATGCAGACTACAAAGAGATATATTCATGTGATTTGAATCTGTCTAATAGTTAATTAATTTCAAATGAGTCTATTTTTCCAGGAACTTTAGGATCCTGTACCTTATACATCCTTCTGGGTCTGATTTGTGTTTAAGCTAAAGCCTTGTATATCGTGCCAGGACAAAAGGAACACTGAAGTGGTGTAAATTATATTTTACATATTAAATTATCTTCCTTTTCATTACTAAAATGTTGTACCGGATAAGTGAGAATCAGTCCCTATACAGTCTGAGGTATAAAAGCAGAAATCTCAGTTTTTGCAGTGTGGTTCACATATAGTTCACATCCTGCTGTATGGTTAAGAGTAGTTCCTCACTGTGTTAAGTAGCCCAAGTGACTTCAACAGCCCATCAAGAGACCAGTCCTTTAAGTGCTGGCTAAAGCAAATTTCCAGTTGCCCCCATGAGAGAAGAGTGTAGGGCACGGGCACGATGGAACCCTAGAAATGGTCTTTTACAGTGCACCGCTGTCTCTTTCTCAGAATTTTGTGAAATCTATATTTGGGAGTCTCTTTTATAATGTCTGTCACACATTTTTGGGCCCATATTTGTTGTCTGCTCTTTTACTAAGCCATCACATTTTTAGGAGTAAGCATGTGAAATCTGACTGACTGTTATGGTCAATACACACAATTTGGTGCTGTTAATTTCACAAGCTTCAATTAATATTGCAGTAAGAATTAGAAACACAGTAATCCCTCAAAAGACAACTTTCCAGTCATTATATAAAGTATACTTCCACTGTTGATTTGGTAAATTTTACTATGCAATATAACCACACTTGCTATATATTTCTTCCTCATAAAATGCTATCAGGTAAGTTTTAAAAAGCATCATAGTTAAGTGTTCATATGTCTTTTCTCTCACTCAGCCACACTTCCCCTAAAAAAATAGAAAGTCCACTGGAGTTTTGTTGTTAGATTGTATAGAGAGCCATCTGTCAACTTTGGTCTGCCAAAAGCTTGTATATTAGGAAATATCTGGGGTTTAATCATCCCAATTCATGACTTGAGTATGTCGCCTTTAGCCCATGCTTAAATTCTTTCAGGGTCAGTGGGTACACCTACACATCCACTTTAATGGGCATTAGCTTATTTTATTGTGCATTAAAGCATCTCACAAAAAACTGTGCTTTTTACTTCATGCACATTAAAATAGGCCAGTGCTTATTAACCATCACTTAAAAAGCATTTGTTTTAGTTAGTGCGCATTAAGCCAGGCTAATGCACATTTGCCTAGTACCTCACAAGGGAGGGTGCCTAAACATGAGCACGGAGGCTGCTTTGATGCACTGGAATTCTAGCGCATCAGAGCAGACTCAATTAATCAAGTCTGCTAGAGCCTGGCAATTGCCATGCTTCAGCAGCCTCCTGTATCTCATGTGTCTGTCCCCACGCTTAAAAATGGTGGCAGAGTACTTGTACAAAAGCTTTTTGAATGAGTTTTAGTTCAAGTGCCCCCACTGACATTTTTAAGCGTGGGGATACCGATACAGGAGATGCAGCAGCACTTTAATTAGAGCTGCTCTAATTAAAGTGCCACCTCCTCCACCACAGGCCATGTGTAAAAGTGCCCAGAAAAACTAGATTTAATGCACATTAACTAAAATGCATCAATGTACGTGTTGACGCACCCAATGGGACTTAAAAATATGCTTAAGTAGTGTCCTGAGTAGATATAGACTTAGATGCTTAAATGCTTTCCTAAATTTAGGTCTTCATCTGTAACTTGTAACTTTGGTCATTTTTAAACTTTGAACAAATGTAAAAACATGCAAGGTGGCATATAATCATTCAGGTTGGTATGATGCAGTCAAAATACCAGACTTTTCTTCTAATTGGTGTCCAGTAGTGGCAGCCACTTAACCAATTATACATTAATGGCTGAATCCTTTCTGTGGGTAGATTAACAGCAAAACTCCCATTGAGTTCAGGGTTACAGAATTGTCTTCAGAATGCACAGACTATTCTCCTTGCTTGACATTGAAATACTAAAATAAGAAACATGCGCTTATATTTAAAAAGCTAAAGCCTTCATATTTAAAAATACCCTATAGAGCTAGCACCATTATTTGCAGCTTAAAAAAGGAAAAAGAAAAAAATTGCCTTGCTGTTAAAAACAAACATCTTATTTTCAGCATATTAAACAACAGAGCTGTGGTCTAACTGCAAGACACAAAAAATGGCTTTTTCACTTTGATATAATACAAAATATATTACCATTTTTCCTGCTTTAGAATAATTTTTTATCAACATCTTACACACACAGGGAGAGCATCTACATGTTCATTAATGCACTGTAATTATGGTGCATTAAGTTTAGTACCTGTAATAATAGGTACTGAAGTCAAGAGCCAAAATTGGCGCTACTGTGCATTAGCACAGATGTATGCTTTTTAAATTATGCTTATTGCCCATTGGACTAATCTACTGCGCATTATCATGGTTTTTGCCAGTCACGGTAATATGCAGTAGAATTAGTCCAATGGGCATTAAGTGTCCCATGTAGACTTGCCCTCTACACACACACTAGTGTACTCAGGCTTCTCACTCTCTCTCTTCCTTTACTTCATGCATCTTAAGTCTTTCATATGCTTATCAGTGAGGAAATATTACATAGTGTTCATGAAATTAAAGGGGCAGATATATAGGAATATAGAATTATAATGTACAATGGCTCAGAGTTCAAATTAAGCAAATTGTGGCTGAAAAGGGCACAGATTTGTAACAGTGAGGATAACTAATCAGTGGAACAATGTAATATGAAATGTGGTGGATTCTTCATCACAGACATCTTTGAACCAAGAATGCCTATCTTTCAACAAAGCAGGATCTGGCTTAACTTGAAGTTAGAGCTTGATGCAGACATTGCTGAGTGATTCAGGAATTGCTCTGTAGCCTTTGTTATTATGCAAGAGGTCAGATTAGAAGAACATAATGGTCCCTTATTAGCCTTAAAATTTAGACATTTATAATTAATGTATTGCACCTGAGCCACCACTATAGAACTCTAGTCTTTAGCACTCTACTGATTTTTCACTTGCTCTGACTGGTTGTGGATGTCTGTCTCTTAGCACCGCTGAACTACTCCACCCTCCCAAATGCAGAAGCTTCTGTTTGGTATCTGCTCCAGAACTGCTCTGTCTCTCAAATCATTGCTGATAAAATTTGTTTACAATACAATGATAAATAAGTAGATGGTAATGAATAAGGACAAATCAGTTCCAGCCTTCTCTTAAAGACCCCCAAGGTAGGCGAGCGCACCACCTCCCTTGGAAGCCCATTCCAAATTTTGGCTATCCTTACCATGAAGATGTTTTTTCCTGATAACAAGCCTAAATCTGCTCTCTGACAGTTTGTGACCGTTGTTCCTTGTTACCCCAAGAGGTGCCCTGGTGAACACAGCATCTTCAATCCCTTGCTGCGTCCCCCTAATGAATTTGTAGATGGCCACAAGATCACCTCTCAGTCTGTTCTTGCAGAGGCTGAAGAGGTCCAGGTCCCTCAGTCTCTCCTCATAGGGCTTGTCCTGTAAGCCCCTAACCATATGAGTGGCCCTCCTCTGGACCCTCTTGAGTCTATCAACATCCTTCTTGAAGTACGGTGCCCAAAACTGGATGCAGTACTCCAACTGTGGTCTGACCAATGCCGCATGGAGAGGAAGTATCACCTCCTTCGATCTATTTGTCATGCATCTGCTGATGCATGATAAAGTGTGGTTAGCTTTGCTGATGATTTTGTCACACGGATGACTCATGTTCATCTTGGAGTCCACTATGACTCTGAGATCCTTTTCCACTTATGTGCTGCTGAGAGGGTCACTTCGCAGCCAGTAGATGTGCTGGATATTTTTGTACCCTAGGTGCAGTACTCTGCACTTGTCTTTGTTGTACTGCATCCTATTGTGTACTGTCCATTTTTTCTAACCTGTCCAGGGCTGCCTGCAATCATTCCCTACCCTCCGGAGTGTGCACTTCACTCCACAATTTAGTATCGTCTGCAAACTTGGACCGAGTACACTTCACACCCACATCCAAGTCACTGATGAAGACATTGAAGAGGTACAAGGACCGAACCCTGTGGGACCCCACTACTCACATCCATCCTTCACATACTGACCTGTCTACTACCACTCTCTGGGTGCAACCGCTAAGCCAATTTGCCACCCACTGGACCATGTAAACATCTATGTCACAGCCTCTTAATTTATTGATGAGATTAGGATGATACCATGTTGAAGACCTTGCTAAAGTCAAAGAAAATGACATCCACCTCTACTCCTACATCTAAACATTTTGTGACCCTGTCATAAAACAAAACCAGATTGGTCAGGCATGATCTACCTGCTACAAATCCATGCTGGCTTCCCTGCTGCATTATTTTTCCTGCTGGACTCCCACAAATATGATCCTTCATAATCTTTTCAAAGACCTTTCCAAGGATGGAGGTGAGACTGACTAGCCAATAATTACTCAGATCCTCCTTCCCTTGCCCCACCATTCTTGAAAATAGGGACCACATTGGCTCTTTTTAGTCCTCTGGGACCTGACCCAAGCACCACAAGTGCTCAAACAGCCATGCTGGTGGTTCTGCTATGAAAGAGCAGCACCAACAAGGATGGGATTCAAACCCATGCATGCAGAACACAATGGATTAGCAATCCATCACCTTAACCCTTGGCCATCTCATCACAGATGTAGCCTATATAGATAAATATATATCTATAGCTATATCTATCTATAGCTATAGCTATAGCTAGATAGATGGAGATATATATATATATATATATTTTGCCCTTAGACTCCCTTGCATTTCCATGTTTAGCCAAGGACGTTTTTTGGCTCTTTTCCCCCTTTTCCCTTTTACTGGGATAGTCTCTCTCTCTGTGCCCAAAGGCTCGCTTCCTTTAGGAATGACCACCCTTCCTGTACTCCCATCTCACCAATACTGTTCTTCTGCAGTGTGTTGTTGACTAGACTCCTAAGCACACTGAAGTAAGCCTTCCTAAAGTCCAGCATTTCTACCCTACTAGCACTTCCACCCTACCAGTTATCTTATATAAAGTCATCTGGATTATTTGGTAAATTGGGCCTCATAAAAATGTGTTTTGATACAACCAAGGGCAGGGTCATACATCTAGGAACAAGGAATAGAGGCCATAGATATAGGATGGGGACTGCATCCTAGAAAGCACTGGGTTTAGGGGTCAGAGTGGGTAGGAACCAAACATGAGCTCCTAGAGTAATGCTATGCTTAAAAGGGACAATATACATATTCATTTCAAGTATAAATAGGGGAATAGGAATTGAATAGGAGTAGGGAAGTCATTTAATTTCTCTGTCTGGCATTGATGGCTAGGTGCATATATTCAAAAAGCCTGAGATGGAATCCATCTAAGTGACATGGTTTTGTGTAAGTGGCATGGTTTAGGTTGGTAGCGAACAGAACACATATTTGTCTTTTGGTGGTGGTTGTAGTGGTGGTGGTGGGGAGATAGACTGGGTTCTGTCAGTTAGGCTCCAGGAGCAGCGAGAAATGCACGGGTAAAAGCATGCTGTGCCTCCGCTCCCCTGAAGCCCCCAGAGACCCCCCAGCAGCCGCAGAGCCCACTGCTGACACCCAGCACAGCCGGAGGTAAACGGGGCCCATGGTGAGAAGGGGTTAACCCACAGAGAGCGGGAGGAGGCGACTGAGTGGGAGCCGGGCCGGGTCTTGCCCCGCCCAGGCCCCTACTGGGCCCAGCCCCCCCAAGGAGAGAGAGAACTAGGGGGAGGGTACTTATTGGTCCCTCTCCAGTGGGGCAGGGTCCCCTAAATCCCGGGCAGGGTTCCCCCTAGCCCGAGAGCAGCTTTCCACTGATGGTGGGCCCACTGTGCATGCATGCAGTTTAAAAGGGCCCACCAACAGCAAAAAGCTTCAGTTAGGCTCTGGGAGCAGCAAGAGACGTGTGGGTGAAAGTCTGCTGGGCCCCTGCTCCCCTGAAGCCCTCCAGAGACCCCTCAGCAGCCGCGGAACTCCCCCGCTGACCCCCAGCACAGCCAGAGGTAAGCGGGGCCCAAGGTGGGAGGGGGTTAACCCACAGAGAGTGGGAGGAGGCGGCTGAGTGGGAGCCAGGCCGGGTCTTGCCTTGCCCAGGCTCCTACTTCACCCAGCTCCTCAGGGAGCCACGCAAACAGGCTGTGCGAACAGGCTGTGCATACAGGCACACTTGTCTGCTGGTGCGTGAGTTAGTGCAGAGTTTGCGCAGGAGGGTGCGCAGGAGGGCCCGAGGCCCTGCCTGTGAGACCCCTAGGATAGGTAGACTCAGGCCCAGTCTACCTACCAGTGGCATGCCGCAGATGGGCACTCGCTGCACCCCTCGGATCCCCTCAGGGTCTGCGGCCTCCCCCTGGCACCTCAGAGATGCCCAGCCAGACGGAGCCCATGGTGGCTCCAAAAGGGCGGGGCCCCTGGCTCTCGGCTGCGGGGGCTGCCTGTCCCTTTTTCAGGCTCTGGGGCCTGGGAGCATGGCTACCTCCCCTTGTGGGGTCTGCTCCCTTTTGGGGTCTCTGGCGCACCAGTTGGAGGAGCTCCAGGCCAAAGTCCAGAGACTGCGTGCCATCAGGGACTGTGAGCGAGAGATAGACTCCTACTGCCAGGCCCTTTTCCCCTGGGAGCTGGAGGGTAGACCCTGGTCTCCCTCCAGGACAAGGGAGGACTCCGGACCTCCCATTCTGTCCAGTCAGGGGGATGGACCAAGGTAGTCAAGGGCCTAAAGCCTGCCACACCAAGGCCCCTTCCCTGATGGAGCTCAGCAACAGGTACAAACCTCTTGCAGCCCCAGCAGAGCCTGCTAAGTTGCCAGTTCCCGAAGGCAACACAGGCTCAGCTGTAGCTACCGCCCCTGCTCTCCCCAAGACAGAACGCAAAGTGTTTGTCATGGGAGACTCCATCCTGAGGGGGACTG
>NW_005841882.1:2798826-2800122 GCF_000455745.1 Alligator sinensis | reverse complement strand
CCTCTCTCCACTGGGGAGGAGGCTCTTCTCAGCCAGACTGGCTGACCTGCTCCACCAGGCTTTAAATTAAGCCTGCTGGGAGACGGGGGGACTACCACCGATGCTGGCCCGCTGAGCAACTCTTGCAAAGCCAGCAGACCAAGGCACTTAAGGGAGCCCACCCCTGCCCCAGCCCTGGTACAATCTGTGGGCAAGGCAAGAGCCCCCAAGGGGACACTTGCCTGCCTGTACACAGATGCTAGGAGCTTGGGGAATAAGCAGGAGGAACTCGCCCTCCTGCTTAACACAAATAATTATGACATTATAGAGATAATGGAGACCTGGTCTGACTCCACCCATGACTGGACCACGGGTATAGATGGCTATACCCTGTACAGGAGAGAGAGTAGATAATAGGAGTGGGGGTGTAGCTCTCTATGTTAAGGAAAGCTACACATCCCTGCAAGCTGATATTGGTGACCAGGATGGATGACTGGAGACCCTCTGGGTTAAAATCCATGGGGAACATGGCACAGGGGACACAACAGTCGGAGTTTACTACAGACATCCCACCCAAAGTCAAGAGCTTGACCAGGAATTCACCTGGGAACTGGCTGAGGCTGCATGCTCCTGGACCATGGTTGTCACAGGTGACTTCAACTACCCAGATGTCTCGTGGGAGGATCACTCAGCAAAATCTCAGTGGTCACAAAGCTTCCTTTCATGCATGGATGACCTCTACCTGACTCAAGAAGTCTACAGGCCAACAAGAGGTAAAGCGCTGCTCGACCTGGTACTGGCAACTGGGAATGACCTAATCAGCGACCTAGTGATCGATGGGAAGCTGGGTGACAGTGACCATGAGCTGATCACCTTCACCATCCGCTGTAAAGCTGGCAAGTCAGTCAGCAATACTGAAGTCCTTCACTTCAGGGAAGCTGACTTTGACAAGCTCAGGAGGCTTGTCAGTGAGGCCCTAACGGACCACGACCCCAGGGAGAGGGGAGTTCAGGAAGAGTGGTTGCTCCTCAAGGGAGCGATCCTCAATGCACAAGCTAATTCTATTCCATCTCAGAGGAAAGGCAGCAAAAGGGATCTAGCAGACCTCCTGAGGCTAAAAAGAAAGGCCTACAGAGGATGAGATTCACCTTCAAGGAGGAATATTCTGCACTGGTCCAGTATTGCAGGGAGCAAACCAGGAAAGCCAAGGCTGCAACTGAACTCCAGCTAGCTTCGAGTATCAAGGACAATAAAAAGTCCTTTTTCAGATACGTGGGGAGCCGGAGGAAAAGCAAGGGCAACATTGGACCCCTGCTG
>NW_005841882.1:2775902-2798006 GCF_000455745.1 Alligator sinensis | reverse complement strand
TTATAGGCTCGGCAGTGCTACACTGGCTAGCACTATGGAAGAAAGAGACTTGGGGGTCATCATTGACCACAAGATGAACATAAGCCTTCAATGCAATGCCGTGGCTAGTAAAGCGAGCAAAACGCTGGCTTGCATCCATAGATGCTTCTCAAGCAAATCCTGGGATGTCATTCTCCCCTTGTACTTGGCCTTGGTGAGGCCACAGCTGGAGTACTGCATCCAGTTTTGGGCTCCACAATTCAAAAAGGATGTAGAGAAGCTTGAGAGAGTCCAGAGAAGAGCCACATGCATGATCAGAGGTCAAGAAAACAGACCTTACGATGACAGGCTGAGAGCTATGGGGCTCTTTAGCCTGGAAAAGTGCAGGCTCAGGGGTGATCTGATGGCCACCTATAAGTTTATCAGGGGTGACCACCAGTATCTGGGGGAACGTTTGTTCACCAGAGCGCCCCAAGGGATGACGAGGTCAAACGGTTATAAACTACTGCAAGACCATTTCAGGCTGGACACAAGAAAGAATTTCTTTACTGTCCAAGCCCCCAAGGTCTGAAATATCTTGCCATTGAGGTGGTTCAAGAGCCTACATTGAACAACTTCAAGAGAAATTTGGATGCTTATCTTGCTGGGATCCTATGACCCCAGCTGACTTCCTGCCCCTGGGGCAGGGACCTGGACTCAATGATCTTCCGAGGTCCCTTCGAGCCCTAATGTCTATGAAATCTATGAAATTTTCATTTTTGTTGCCAAACTTCTGTTTTGTTCTGTTACATGTAGACACCAGTTTTGTGTGTCGAACTTCTGTTCTGTTATGGGCATAGACTGGTTTCTGAACACTTATACTGGTAAAAATATCATGTCTGTCCTTGGCCAATAAGACTGGTACTAGGATAAAGAGGACAGTGTTTTGTGCACTCATTTCAGAAAGGATGTCCAAATAATGGAGAGGTTGAAACCACATAAATTACTTTAGGAATGGGGTTGGCAACCTATAGCCTATGGAACTATTGGATATTGGCCACAGACTTGGGGCTTTGGTGGCATTTGATGGTGGGAAGCTTCAGCTGCAAGTGCTCTCTGCATACTGCCAAGGAGACAAGTGGCAGCAGCAGCTAGATCCTAGCACTCACATTTCTATCCACCTGTGACCCGGTATGGGTGATTCTGGTGAGCAGCCAGTAAAGGTTCGTGTGGAGGTGGAGAAGGAAATAGGGGAGAAAGGATGAGACTGAGGGATAAAGCACTCCTGTCACTCACCTCAGCTGAAGTGGAGAACGCTGTCAGCAAGCAGGGTCCTGAGCAACACTTCTGGAGCAGTTGCTTCCTTCAGATTGGTGCTTGGCAGACCCAGGAAGGTCCTTCTGGCTTTGGAGCAGGGCCATCCTGGAGAGTCCAGAGCATCGGGAGACAGAAGATGCCAATAGGACTGTCCTCCCAGGCGGCACAGGCAGCTGGCGATGAGGGAGCAGACCTGTCTGCACTGATTGGCAATCAGAGGAATGCTGGAGATAGCAGACACTAGGGCCGTGCAAAGGTTTGGTCCCTGATTCGATTCGGCCCAATTTGGTGGCTGAATCTCCAAATCTGAATTAAATCAGAAGACCCTTTAATCTCTCCGAATCGAAGTGGAACCCTCTGAATCAATTTGGAGAGATTCAGAAAGTTTCGGCAATTCGGACATAGACACAGCTTTAACTGTTTTTTCTACATACCTCTAGGTAGCAGGCAGCTTGTGAATGCTATGATGGTGGGGTGCATGGAGTGTCCCATAGGAGTGTGGGGGGCTCCCCAGCATGCTTGATAGCAGACCCAGAAGTGGACGAGAAGCACTTCCAGTCCACTTCTGGGTCTGCCAGGGAGTGCATTGGGGAGCCCCCCCGTGCCCCTCCAGCTCAGCAACTGGTGCCTCCTGGGTAAGGGGGGCACCTGGGGTCCCCCTGTGGCCAATCACCAAGCTGGGGAGGTGCAGGGCCCCCCTGCTGTGTGCTCCCCAGTAGATCTGGAAGTGGACCAGAAGAATTTCTGATCCACTTCCGGGTTCACCGCTGAGCACACGGGGCCCCCCACCACTCTCCTGTGGGATGCTCCATCTGCCCCAACATTGCAGTGTTCATGTGCTGTGCTGGTACCTCAAAGTATGTAGAAAAAAACATACCATTTAAATGGACTCTGTAAGTGTAGGAGGAAGAGGCTGCTTTGAGAGGTCAGGATATCTTGTGGAAATTTATTTCTGAACTGAGTTGGGAACAACCCAGATGGGGTTGCTTCTTTCCGAAGGACCTTGTCATAATTGGGGGTGGGGGGGAGGGGGGCGGTGATGTGGCAGTCAGTAGAATTTGCCCACCCTTGAGGCAGCAGAACTGATTGTACATAGAGCTGGCCTGGGAGAGGCCTGACTGGGGAGCAAGACCTCAGGTTAAGCCTGGAGGGGCATGCCCAACAGTCGGCCTCATTTTTGGCTGGATTTGTTCCCCAGGAGTTTTTCTTTGGATTGATTATTTGGGGTTTTTTCCACCCTTTATGGGATTAGCTTAAAAAGGACCTTGATCTGGAGGTATGATCTTGACCCAGTATGTTTTATGGACATTAGGACTGTCACTGGGTACCAAGGCATTACCAAGGAAACTTAAATGGAGTTGACCCTGATTAGTTAGGAAAAACATGGTAGGAAGTAACTAGCTTGACACAGTTTCATCTATAGGTACTCCAATACCAATATGAAGGAAGTGGTTAGGGTGAGGTGCATGGGAGGTGAAGCCCCATGAAGAAACCAGGGCTGTGGACCTTGAGTGCCATCTGGAGAAGAACTGGCTCTCGATTAAAGTAAGATCAAGTCATGGCAGGTGAGAGGGAAGTCTACCATCGCACCTGAGTGATACTCTCTAGGTTCTTACCTTGTTGTCACCTGGAGGAAAGGCACTGGTTAGAAAGGGCCCAAAGCCATATAACAACTACAGGTGACAAATTGGTGCATTGGCCAGGAACTGTGAACCAACCCCAACTGCACTTGTGATGATGGATGCACAATTAGGGGCTATGGCAGGGGCAGAAGTCATTCAACAAACTTTGAGGCTAGTTGCTCAAGTATTGCAGCAACAACAGCAACAAATGGCTTGATAAATTGGTCTAGATGACAAAATAACGCAACAGCAGGAGATAGTCCAACTGAATTTGGTGGACTTTAAAGTCCCCAGAATGATGCTAGAGTTGCCTATCTCATCTTTGGGGCTTGAAAAAAGGTCTTGCAATGAAAGACTCAAATAATTCAATAAAGATTGAGTGTTGATTTGATTGGACCCTGAAAGTCTATTAATAGGAAGAAAATACAGGTAAATGAAGAGATCTACTGAAGAAAGGCATAACAACCAGTTCAGAAAAGGTTAAATGCATAAATTTTGGATGAAATAAGTCCAGATATGTTTATTTCAAAGTCAGTGTTTTCAAATTTGACCCCCATGTGCTCAGGGAGAGTGGGGTCTGACAGTAAGGAGTGGGGAAGGGGCTGCAGGGGGAAGAAGTTGTGGGGACAGAAGGCAAGAGGGTACCTGATCCCCCAGATTTATTTTCCCTGCTGTTGCAGCGGGGAGGGGAGAAACTCAAGGCAAATCTCCAATAATTAGATTCTATACCTGGAAAATTTGAACAAATGTATGTATTTTCTAGGAATAGAATCTAGTTATCCGGGAGTTGTTTTGTATTTGAATCTAGTTATTGGGGAGTAAATATGGTATTTATTTAAGTTTTAGAAATAGACCAAAATAAGGATTTAAAATATTCGTGGTTTAGGGTTTACAAGATCGAGCCAAAGACCTTGCCAGGCCTTAATTATCATTTTGTTTTTCAAAGTTTGGATGGGACAAATAGAATTTTACATAATCCAACCTTACTCTTTTTTTCTGCCCATTTCTTTCTCCAAAAAATATCAGTTCTTGCCAAATCCATCATTTGAGCATTAGATGTATACTAGATGTATATTGAACATTAACAGATATATATTAATGACAAGCTCTCTTTATTTACACTAGTTTTATAGTGGGCTGTTAATAGTACCCAGTTTTAATCTGGTGTATCCCATTGACCTCTGTGGAGTTGCTTCAAATTTACACCCATGTACATAAGAAAGAAAATCAGACCTAATATTTTTCATTCTGGCATTTTTAGGAGTTTTTACTGCATTCCTCCATGGAACATTCCATTCTTCTCCTTTTATTTTGATGTTAAGTCATGCTCTCATGTTTTCTTTAATGATTAATGATTGTATCTTGTGGTCAGTTTATCTCTCAGAAACACGTAACCATTCATTATAGACTGTGGAGTTAAATACTATTGGGGCTGCATAGTTCTGTTTCATTTCATTCTGTTGCTATTAATTTAGTTCCACTAGCATCTTTCATTTCCTTTAGTATGGAATCTAATAGTAAATATAAAGGTGCTTCAATCTATGGAAGAATAATTTTCACTCTTGAGTTGGTCAGCTATTTAACCTTTGTCAGTAGTCGCAACTGAAATTATTCTTTCTTATCCCTAATCATTTCCCTGTAGTAAGGGATTTATCCACAATACATGAGATGCTACCTGTAGGATTGACTAAAATACTATGGTGAAAGGTGATGATTTAATCGGCTAGATAGATCTTTATTACTGTTTTCCTCTTATTCTGAAGGTAGCCAAGTGATGTAGAATGTAATTCATGGGGATGGAGAGTACACAGATACTTTTCTGGTAGGATAGTTGTTTGGAATATATTAAAGGGCTTAGTAATGTTTCCAAATTATACTGACTGCCAGGTCTCCTCAGGACAAGGTCCCCTCAGGACAGGGGGCGACATAAGGGTTCTTACTTTTGCACTGCTACAGGATCTAACTAATCTGGGGTGATCCTCTGATATCTCTTATGTTGGCTTTGAGACAACATGACAGTATATGATGCAATATAGGGGAAAAAATCTGCATTCTATTTTTTTTGGAATGTAAAAAAGCTGGGATTTCATACATCCCCTCTATCGGGCGCTGGTCAGACTGCAGTTGGAGTACTGCGTGCAATTCTGGGCGCCGCACTTCAAGAGGGATGCGGATAACCTGGAGAGAGTCCAGAGAAGGGCCACTCATATGGTTAAGGGCTTGCAGACCAAGCCCTACGAGGAGAGACTAGAGAACCTGGACCTTTTCACCCTCTGCAAGAGAAGGTTGAGAGGCGACCTTGTGGCTGCCTATAAGTTCATCACAGGGGCACAGAAGGGAATTGGTGAGGTTTTATTCACCAAGGCGCCCGCGGGGGTTACAAGAAATAATGGCCACAAGCTAGCAGAGAGCAGATTTAGATTGCACATTCGGAAGAACTTCTTCACAGTTCGAGTGGCCAAGGTCTGGAACGGGCTCCCAAGGGAGGGGGTGCTCTCCCCTACCCTGGGGGTCTTCAAGAGGAGGTTAGATAACCATCTAGCTGGGGTCATCTAGACCCAGCACTCTTCCCTGCCTATGCAGGGGGTCGGACTCGATGATCTCTTGAGGTCACTTCCGACCCTAACATCTATGAATCTATGAATCTTTTTTTTGTCTCTTTGGTAATACCTTGTAGTACTACCAAACTATAATAGTATCATATAGTTAAAACGAGAAGGAAGAAATAATGCAAATGTTCCTAATGATGGGAAAAATAACAGATTGTAACTAGGATTGCAGAATGAACATCTGCAGGACTGCTTTTGCATGGGGAAGAAAAAAGCCTGAGTAGGGCCTATAGAAAGAGCATTTCACTTTGCATTCAGGAATGCTCCAGGAAAATGCAATGACAGAAGGGATTCTCTATGGAATCCAGTTAGGGGCAATAGCTGCAAGGGAGTAGGTTACGGCTCCTGAAAAACTGGTGGGTCATTTGGCGGTGGCAACTAACTCTGTCCTCATAAACAAGCCCCTTTAGTCAATCAAAATGTGACTTTAGATAATCTGTGCCTTCAGTCATGTTCCAAAAGACCTAGACTAATCGTTGAGGAGAAATAATGGAACCCCTGAGATACCTTCATGCAACAAAAAATTTTTAAAAATTTGATTCTTAAGTCCTTAAGAAGCCTGAACTCTAAAAAAAATAGCTGAATATCACTCAGAATCAGAAGCCTATCAGAGGAGGCACTAGAATCTCCTGGAGGCAAATGGAATGAGCCAGCCAACGTATGCCAATACATTGGCCCAGTGTCAGTGGAGAGATTATGTGAAGCAGGGTAGGTAAATAGCAAGATGGATCTCTAGCTAGATCCAAACTTCTAATTTATTTCTTGTAAATCACAGGCTATAAAATATATAATGGGCTTTCAATTTCACAAGTGTAAATGAGGGTAGAATTTGTTCCAGGGTATGTATCCAAAGCAATCCTTCTAGACTTTCTGGATTAGTTCACACTAAAACATCAGTCATGACTATGTTACACTTGTCTTTAGAAAATCAACATTTTCCAATAAAATTGTTTTGAAAATAGAAATATCTGAAGTAGTAATCTTTCTTTTCAAGAAATCTTGTAGTTGAAACAGTTCTCACTCAGCCAGTATCCTCTATTGTTGCATGTAGAAGGACACCTGGATTTTTATTTTTGAATGTTTCAAAGAAACATGACAGCTGCGCTCAGGACTGCAAATGTATTTTGAGAGAAGCTGGAGCTGGGATATTTGTTTTTCTACTTTGATGAGTACTGAAGTTATAATAAAAAACAAACCAAAAAAGAATCTGTAATGTAAGAGGTTGAGACAGAATTTCTAAGAATTGTTCTATTCTTTGGATGTCTAGTAGGCAAATATCTGAAGTTGGCTCTACGTGTATCTGTTCCATGGTGGTCAGAATGTTCTGATTATATAAGACCTTTATTGGTTTAGCCAAAAAGCTCAGCAAGAGACGACAAGATTTATTATCACTTGCTACAGAAAAAAAAGGCAAGTCCATCCTATTGAACTGTCTGGAACTCCCTAGCAGGTACCTTCTTGTAGTGCTATACAAGTAATTATTGCTCATGCAAGTATCTCACCTGACAGAAAAGGCTAAGACACATCAACTAGTTCCTGGGTGGTATAAAAGCATGGAAATAGCGAACAGTGGTGGAATAATCTTTTGTTCCAGTAATGAAAACAGCTATTGGTTTGTTTACATCTGTGAAACGTTTAATATTATTTCTGTTGGAAATGTTAATCAGGTATTTTTGTACATGCTGCATTTAGCAGGTCCATTGAAATATCTGCAGAAGCAGTGTCATGCAATGAGATTGTCCCTTGTGTTTTAGATTACTGATTCCCTATGCCTGTTATGTGCAGCATAACCATCTCTTATTTAACTATATATAAAGGAATCTCATGGGCCTATCTTTAACTGTTCAGGGTAATGTTAACACAACAGTAATCAAAATGCATATGAAGACATGGATGACAATAATCTATTTTTTTTATAGAAAATACATGATTTACAAACTTGAGTTAAATTGTGGCTTTAGTTAGGAAAAAAGTCTCTAGCTCAAGTACTTCCATGAATAGATCTCACTGCTCCCATGGAAAAACCACCCTAGGAAATACAGGCATGGGTAAAGAACAACAGCATCTATCATGACTCTTGAGAGTCTGTTTAAGACAGAATCCAGTACAGCGCTATTCCATTTACTTCTATAAAACTGGATTTTTATATCCAAAACAACATGAGCAACATAACCTTAGCATTACTGAACATGATCCTACAACAGTGTCTTAGATTTATTTTATATATGTATATATATATGTCTGTATACATGTGTATATATGTGTATATAGATATGTATATATATGTGTATATGTGTACACACACACATATTTTTTATGGCTGGGATATGCAAATCAAGGCTATATTACAAAAGGTCTGATGTTTGGGAAGCAACAGAGAAGGGCTATATAAGTTGGTGCTGATGATGGTTATTCTTTTTTTTATGCTATTCTGCTTCAAGGTTATCCTAAGGACATGTTTGGTTACAAGCACTCCTTGAGTTCTTAATTGTAATTAGGCAGCAAAGGAGTGCCAAACTGAGGGAAAGCCCAGGATCTTTTGAATACCAGTGGTATGCTCTCAGGCAGGAAAAGCACACAAGGCAAATGATATGCCAGCAGCAACAGCAGCAGTGACAGACCAATTCACAGGCTGAAATGCCCTGGGAATTTGTGAGAAAAGGTATTTATCATGCATATGCCTGTAGAGTAATTTGCCCACCCACTGTGCCTGACTCAATCACCCACACTACACCACTGTCATCTTCACCTATGACCCATGACAATGAAAATGATAGCTTTTTTGCAAAGCTGGTGGTAGCTTCAATGGTGACTACAAAGCCTATAGCACTGTACATGTAGATTCAGCCTAATCCATCTTTACCCTTGAAAAATCCATGTTAAGGCATTTAGTAAATCTTTATCAATACAACAAAACTACAAATAAGTCTAGTGAAGGAGAAAATTCAGTTGGTTCAGACTTTTCAGGCCTATCCAAATCGTCCTAACTTACTGAGGCAACCAATCTCACTGTTTGTGTTTTTCTTTATCTAATCCTCCCTCCAATAGGGCATATTACATTTCTTCCTGCATATATAACACATGGGCCACGTCCACACATGCAGGCAGGTGCACTTGCAGCAGCTCAAATAGGAGCGGCACAAATTTGAGTCAGGGATTTTTGCCTCAGTGCACATGCCCGGACATGCACTTTGGTGTGGGGCAAGTTGTACCACATGGGGAAAAATAACCTGGCCCAGCTCCTCCCAGATCTGCATCCGGGGGGGCTAGCACCTGGGGCCAGCACCTGCAAGCGGCATGGGGCCCTGCATGACAGCCCAATTAGCTTGGAGCTGCCCAAAGGTGCAATATGGCACAGGCAGTGCCAGGCGGCCATGTCTGAGATGCACTGCCCTGCGCCATGTGTATGGGACTGTGACTAGAGACCATGAGTGCCCCAATGGCTGCTGCTGCTGCTGGTGAACTGTGGGCTATGTGGGGGGGTGGGGTTAGGGGGAGTCTGTGGGCTGTATGGTGGGGCATGTGGGCCCTGCGAGGGGTAGGCAGGAGACTCACCCCTTCTGAGCTTCCCCTCCCCATGGTCCCCCACACCCTCACAGCCCTCCCCCTCTGGCCCCCACACCTCCTACTTTCCTGGAATGGAGCCCAGGTCCAGGTGGCTGCAGTCTGCATCACTGCCCTGCATGGGCAGGCAACATGCTGGAGCATCGGGGAAAGGGCCAGGTATAGACACACTCTGGCCAGCTACCAGAGCATCTCTTTGGAGGACACAAGCCTCTGGTTGTCCTGGACCATGCCCTGAGGCAGTGCCCTGCCCTGCTTTTTTCTGGGGGTTTTCTTTTGATACCTGGATATCTAGGTGTCAAATTTTGAGCCTGCACTGCAAATATGCAGTGTGGGGAATTTTTTTGTTCCCAGCGTGCCTCTTACCATGTTTCAAACTTCTTTGAGACAAGGTGAGAGGCTCATCTGGACACACCCATGATGTCTAGAGTGACCTGTGACATCTTCTTAGGTTGCTGAAGGAGAGAGCTGATAGCAAGCTACTTCTCTCAAAGACACTAGACAGCAGCTTATGTCTTTCCAGTGTTTTTTTTTCAAGCTCAAGAAACTCAAAAGCAGCTGTCTAAGGCCTTTGTCAAGTGATCTATATTTGGCATTAGATCTGAAGGGGGACAAAGGCAGCTTTAAGCCTCTTTTGCCCATCCTACAGTCCTCAGGGCTAGTCTAGGATATGCTGAATAGCAATGACCTGCAATGTACTGTTAAGCAGTTTGGAGACTGGCAGAGGCTAGCCTCATCCCCAACATTTCCTTTTCCTTGGGCTGGGAGTATCCTGCATAAAGAAGAATACATTTTTCCTGCATAAAGAAGAATACATTTTAGTTCTACATTTTTCATGAATTCTTGCACACTAGCAGAATCCTCAGTTACCCACTTAAGGTTGTCCCCTGGCAGCAGCAATGTGGATCAAAGGCACCTGTGTGGGCTAGGGGTAGCACCCTACTATTACTTTTTAAGACTAGTTTGTGCAGTCATCCTGCTGAGATCCTCCTTACAACAATCTTGGCAAGATGTTTCAGGTTGAGTTCCTTTTTTCACATATCAGATATATGAGCTACAATTTTGAGGTGTAAGGTGCATTTGGTCACCAGGTTTTTGCCAAGTATTTTTTTAGTACCCGCAGATACCAAGTATGGAGACACTGGTATTTCTGTACCTGTCCATCGCATGTTATTTTTTCCCCTAGGTTGTGAGAAGTAGCTCCTTACCAAGGGCAGAAGTTTAACTACCCTAGAAATAGAATTTAACAGTTATTTAATAGGCTCAGGAGGAGTCAGAGATTGAACTAAAGAGACCTTCTGGTTCTCTGCCAAAGTAACCTACCACATGGACGTCCTCAGCATAGGGCATTTCTTTCAGAACCTCATTCAAATTCCATAAAAAGAAGAATATTATTTCTCTAAACCCAACAAAAACACTTGCATGGATTGAAAGTATGGCAAGTTTGCCTTACTATAAAAGGAAACTCAGGAAAATGTAGCTTTTAATGCTCTGTTTTATATTTCCTTAATAATTTAATTAGTTTCTTTGATTCAGAGTTGTCAGACTAGCATTAAATGCAGGGAAACTTCCCTTCATGAAGGTAGAAAGGTGCTAAATGTGGTAAGCTGGCCAAATTTCAATTTAAGTATTTATATTCTCCCTATATAGCCTTTGCAATTTCTCATGAAGGTACCATTATTTATTCCTGCCTGTCCTAAACTCAGAAATACCAGGTAGTGTTGTTGTATGTTGTTAAAAGGTCTGCATTTCATTCTGGAAAAAGCTGTTTTTCATGGAGGGAAAAAAAACAAGTCGTTTTCCAAGGATGGGTCTCTGGAGAAGGAGTGAGGGGACATGGAATGGAATCCTATTCCCACTGAACGCAAAGGAAAAATTCCCATTTCATCTGTGGTTTCTATTCCTACCAATGTCACATGTGTAGTGTGGGACCCTGGGAAAGTCTTTTAACTTCTCTGTGTATTAGTTATTCATGTTTAAAATTGGGATAATGATACAATCTAAGCTGCACAGAGTGGGCTTGTCTGTCAAGCAGAAATTTGGTTGACATGCAAGGTAAATGGTTAATTCTTCTAGACCAGGGGTTTCAAACATACAGCTGGTGAAGCTGTGTCATCTAGCCCATGGAGATCCTGGAGGGAATAGGAATTCAGAGGCAGGGTGAGCAGGGGTGGGGCCTGCCATCAAATTCCTGGGTATGGAACTTCGGGGATATTTTGCAGCCAAAGTGGCAAGGAACGGCTGTGTTAACCCCCGCAGCTCGCTGATGCCACTCACCCCACTGCCAAAGGCAGGTTTTGTGCTGTTAGCAGCCCTGAAGCTATGCACTGTCAATTTAAAGGCTGTTCTTGGAGGGAAGGACTTCTGATTAACAATGTGACCTCTTTGAAGATCAAACAGAAATTAGCGCGCAAATCCTGTGCTTTTAATACTGAAATCAGTGGGATTTCGCAAAATGGCTAGTGCTATTTGCTTGATTTGAATGGCTACCCACATTAATATGCAATGGTTTGCTCACATTAAAAAGGTCCTTACACTTGTCCTTGTGAAGCAATAATACCATTGAAAAGGGCTTGGACATTTGGCAAGGCAAGGCTCTTGTATCAGGGAATGTGCCGTTTGTTGTACTTGTGAAAATCTACCCAAATATTACCAATTTATGAGCTTGAGATCTCAGTTTGCATGGGCTCAGCAGAGTCATGCCAGCATTTGATATCTGAATTCCCTAAAGATATCACCTATGCTGGGCACGCTCAATCCTAGGGCTACAGGGACAGAGCAGGATGTTCTCTGCACTTGCTCCACTGTTCAGCTAGGTACTGCTTGGCACTGCACTCCAGAAATAACATCAGGGATATTGTTCCCTCTGTGTCCTCAATACTACCCCTGCTTGTGACCTAGCAATGGAGGAGGAAGAAAGTAGCCTGACTGGAACTTAGAGGATGAGACATTTTTTTCCCAGAAAATGAGGAACATGGCTTGTGACTAACTGTGGAATGTTTAAGTAGTTTGCCCAGCATCACACGTGAGCTCAATGGCAGAAGCAAGGACAGAATCCAGCTTTCTAGAATAGCATTCATATAATTTAATCATGAGGCCATCCTGTCTCTCCCTTCACTCCCTTGCCTCATTTATCATATACTGTAGCTACTGAAACAAGCTAGCTCAGGAGCCTACTCCTTATAGCCTTTTTTTGGAACAGACCATTTCCTGCTCAAGAATATGTTCAAATCCCTACCCTATTGTTGTTGGTCTCCTTAACTGGTGCCACCTTACAAGAGTTCTTGGGTCTGACCCCTGTGGCCTGGGGGAACATGTCCATCTCCTGATAAGCCTAAGCCTCTAGGCTTCTAGCCATTAGAAGCCTATATGGCTACCTCTCCTAGGATAGGAATACAGGATTGGAAGAGACTTTCTGGGTCACTGTTTCAGGCACCCATGTTATATCATCTCTTTGACAAGCTTCTCCTTTTTCCTTTTCCAGCTTGCTGCTTGGGATGTTGCCTTGACTCCTACCTCCAGGATGCCCCTGGTCCTTTCCACTTGTCTGGTGGTGGGTGCTTCAAATCAGGAGGCCAGCAAATCCATGGTAGTAGCTAGTGTCAAACAGGTGGACCATTAGTCTTTTGGGATGGCCATTCACAAAAGGGCAAGGCAGTCATGCCCAGAGCATCCTAGAGGTGCAACCCAGCTAAAATAACATGTCATAAGGCAGAGGCTATGCTTACTGAGTGCATTACTGGGCTCATATCCAGTGTTGGTGAGGGCTTTTCACCATCTCTTCCCTTTTCCCCTTGTGCTTGAAGTAGTGGATGACCTCCCAGGAACTCTTGTCTCATTTGCCTGATCCCAACTTCATCCCTGCCACCTCTATTGCTGTGGAGTATTGCTATCGGCACAGACTATGAAGTCATAGGGAAAGCTACCTCATTGCAATTGAAGTCTATGCTAGGAAGTTTGATCCTCCCCGCCCAGGCCTACATGGGAACATCTTCAGTCCTCCACTATTGTTCCAGAGCTTCCTTCATTTGCTGTGGATGTTTTATCACTCACTGTCATGCCCTTTGACCAATAGAAAGTATTGGGGAGCGGGGAAGAACATTGCTTTCTTATTCGCACCCTGTGGGTGCTTGGCTTTGATCAAAATTTCATGGGGGTCTTCCAGGCACTGTGGGCTTTATATGGAAAGTTTTATCAAGTTCAAGCAGCCCCTGACCAAACTGTGTCACCTTTGGTCAAAGAGTAGTAGTACTTTGTCTGGCTCAATCTATGCCCTTACCAGAAAACTCTCTTTCTACTTTTCCTCTAAGAGGAAGATGGGGTGGGTGCTCAAAGAGATATTTTTTTCAGCTATACTTTTTTGCCATGCTTGTTCCTGTTTCCCTACCCCTTCCTGACCCAACAAAGTCATGAGACCTCTCAACAGCCTCCTCTTGACAAGGGTCAAAACAGCTTTCCAGAAGAACAGGAGGAGGGGAAGGCTTGATGAAGAGATGCTTTACAACTGTGGAGCCCTTCCCTCTTCAGGTCATGTATCTGAGCAGAGCACCTTCCCTCCCCTTCCTCTCACGGTGTCCACTGTTTTCTCAGACTCCATTGAGCAGGAGGAGCTACTTGGGGTTTTCTGCTTGATGTCACTTTAAAATCAGTGGCCACTAATATTTTAGTCTTTCACTTTGAAACCATAGCATTCCTTAAATATAATTTTTATACACAGTTTGCAAAGCACTTTGAGTCTTATTTATCCTATATCCTCTGGGTTGTTGAATGCCTCTCATCTGTTGTGTGAAAAACAATTTAAGAAATCCAGCTTGATTCCTATGAGGAGCTCTGCTTTGAAGTGGGAGGCAGAATGTAAGGTCTCTACCTCACCACATTTTGTTTTCAGATAACTCAGCACTTCACTAGCATTTCTGTCTCCTTCTCTCAGATTATTGGGCAGAGGGGGGAGCTGCTTAAGGGTGTGAGATGGGTTCCCATTGTGAAAGGAAGGTTGGAAAGCATAAAGTTTAGTAATGCAGTTCTAAGGAACAAGTGACATCAGAGTGAGCAGTAGGGAATAAGCTTCATAGGAGCTAATTTTTCTTTCTAATTTGCATTTTTTTCTTTCTATTCCCTTTCTTTCATTTGTATTTTCTTTCCTTTAACTTTCCTTTTCATTCTAAAACACTTTATTTTACTCGTGATCCCAGTTTTTTTTTGGTTAAAAATCAGCACACAACAGATGTGTAAGTCCAGTGCGTACCTACTGCTGGAAAAAAATCTTTGTACAGTGCATGTGGGCCAGTATTTTCAATAGAAATGATAGAGTTCATGTCATGCAGCAGATTGGCTGCCTCCTGGTGAAGAAGGAGTTAAAGAGAACATGGAGGCCAGGCTAGCTCTGCTTGCTATCTTTGAAGCCAATGCCAGGTGTGGAGGGATGAGACTAAAAGGGAGGACCAGCAGGCAGGAAGAGACTCTTGGTAACTAGCCAGCCTGCTGGAGGAAGGTGAAGAAGAGTTTTCTGCTGGCCAGCCACAGCAATCTGGAAAAATGGAAGGTGGTTTTCAAAACCTGGATAAACAAAGCTTGACTGGGATGATCTAGTTGGGGGTGGTCCTGTTTTGAGCAAGGGGTTGGGCTAGATGACCTTGTGAGGTCTCTTCCAACCTTAATTTTCTATGATTCTATGAAGGTACTTGTGTGGGGATATATACCCAAACGAGGGATTGCCTGGAGGAATATACCCTGGGAGGAGAGCGAAGGGATCCCCAAAAGGGGACTATAGGTGGGGCACCTGCGTAGCATACTGATACAATGTGACACTACAGGCTATGACAGAATCTGGTCAAGATTGCATGAAATCCTGCAAAGGGTGAGATGCTGACCTCAGCTACCATCGTCTGACCCCAGCACTCTTTCTTGCCTAGGCAGGGGGTCAGACTTGATGATCTGTTGAGGTCCCTTCCGACCCTAACATTTATGAATGAATCTTTACATCTCTGCATATTGAATATTAGGGAAGCAGTCATGATTTGAAATATATAGGAGCAAGCACATATGTTTCAACCATAAGATCCATGCCTTGAACAGGGAAATGTGAACAAATGTTTGGCTTGCACACGGTAATAAAAAGGAAGAGGCTGATCTCTAACAAACATCTTTAATACATAACCTACGGATGAAAACACCCCATGCTGCATTGACAACTTTGTTTACATGATTGTATGCAAAACACAATATTAAGGGTACTGGGGGAATGCAGAATGAAATGGACCTAAGAATTAAACATCATGTTGGCAAGAATTAGAAGAAAATATTCACTTTTCCCCACTTGGGAAGCTTGTACTAACAAGAAACAGTATTATAAACAATACTAGGGCCAGAACTATCATCAGATTTCAGGTTCAGGAAATGTTTTTAGGTATTAAATAGATTCTCCCCTCTCTTTAACAAAAACAAAAACTTTTCCCCCAAAAGCAAAGCCAAATGCAAAAAGCTTGCACACCCTGTCATCAGAGCAGCAGGACTTAGATTATATAAAGCAATATATGACAATAGTGAATCAAGTTAGCAAAGTGCAACAATGATTAGTAAACTGAGAAGCGATGCAGCCCTGATGTAAGCTAACCTCATGCCTGTTGAGAGATCTCCAGCTGCATTAGGGAGAGTCATTCTATGAAAAGAAAGTCTCATCGTGAAACTTAATAAGTGCTATCTACGCTGTGTTAACAGTTCAAGGTTATCATTGGGTGATAATGGGAGCAATAATGGGTGTCATCCCCCTGTCTCCCAGGAAGGCACTTAGCACAAAATAAGAGATGATACTGCATAACACAGAGCATGCCAAAAAAAGTACAAAGGCACATATGCCTACTATGCTGAGCATCGGACACATGAGAAGTGAATAAGGTTCCTGTCCTAGAGAACTTGCAGTATAAACAGATACCTAGATGGGTGATGAGATGTTATAGCAGATAAGTGAGACGTGAACTTTGTTATTTTCAAGGGGTTTTCTTGTTGTTGTTTTTTGTTTATAGTGGGCATATAAAACTTCTTGATTACCTGTTTTTACTATTCTTTGAGAAGAGGACTAACAGCTCTTAGTGTGTATACACACAGGAATATTGTATCTTGTACATCTGTGTGATTTAAATACTGCATATAATGTTTGTAAGATTCCTTTTTATAGCTATAAACATGTATAAAGTAATTATATGTGTGTTCATTTGAATAAAAAGGTAGGGACATGGCCAGAAATAATTGTGGTTTGTCAACTTATTTATGGCCATTACTAGCTGTTTTAAGAGTTCAGTGGATAACTACTTATATTTTTAAAGTCTATATTTTTTTACTTTAATGGGAAACAAGGCAAAATCATTATACTCAATATTGCACATGGAAGAAACTTGACCTCATATGGGAGAACACCAATGACACCATTTCCTGGAATCCTTTGAGAATAAAAAATCAAAAAACTGGAGGCTGAGACACTGGAACGTGAAGTACAGAATGCACATAAACCTCATATTTTATGTATGACAGCAGCAGCCTGGTGGCAATCTTATGTGAATCCCCTGAGTATTCTCCGAGCCTTGAAGCTAAAGAGAAGAATAAGGAAGTATACTTTGACAGACACAGAGGGGGAAATAGTTAAAATGCCTGAAAATGAAAGGCTGTCACTAGTCCATTTGAAGAACACTTGAGCTCTCATTTGTAGGAAAAATGTCACCATTGGCTCAGTAGTACCATCTGTAGTCACATTCAATACGTTTTCTCATAAAGTATGAGAGAAATTGGTGCTTGAGTCAAGTTCTTTTGGCTTTATCTTGCAGTGGGAGGCTGAACCTGTGAGGTTCTCCTGGGGAGCTAAGTGTACCCTACATCAGGTAGGTATATTCTGTACCTTACAAAAATGGAGCCCAAATGGACTGTTGACTCCACTATAAATTGTGAGCTGTGATTGTAATGCAGGTCAGCAGATCTACTCCTAGTGTTATCTCTAAGTATTACTTTCATATCCTTAATCCTTTTCCCTTCTAGTCTGAGAAAAAATAATCACAATCATACATTATGGTAAAGGAAAGAAGAATTAGAACATTTTAAAGTATTTATTATGGCCTGCCTTATTTCTGTCAATTTTCCAAGCATTTGTAGAGAAAGATAATAGTATATTATGGTATTCAAAATATAGTGCAGGAGAGACTGGTTGAATTAACAGGCCCTACTAACAGCGGTGTTGACAAACAAGTCAGAAGTATTTCTGTCATATGACAACAAGAAAGAAATTGACTTAATCTGCTGGGGAAGGTGCCTTTGTAATGTAGGGCCATTTAGATCTCTCTCTCAACTAAATATACAGCTGATCTTTGATGACCTTCAATGGAATGCATTGGTGTTCAGCACCTCAGAAAAATCAGGCAACCTATTTAGGTACCTAACATTTGATTTAGAAAAAAAGCACATTTGGAAATGTTCCCCTTAGTCATTCTGCAAATACAGCTCAGTGTGGTGCTTACCATCATGGAGATAGGTCCTTCTTGTGTTCCTATTCTCCTGCCCATCACTGAGGTTAAAAAACATTCTGTGGGTATCAAAGGAGACTACTTCTTTGGTATCTTTAGCCTCTTATTTGAACCATTCTAGTAAACTCCTTCCTTGAAAGCCAACCTGACTTGAAGGAGAATTTATCACAAGAATTCAAGCTATTGTTTTTATGAAGTTATATGACATTTTTTGTCAGATGCAGCATTCAATGATCCAGCATAGCAGATTGGTCTTTGATAATTTGTTTTCCAAAATAAATCTAATTGAGCCTTAAATAATATTATTCCTGGTGTCTGAGATAGAATTGTTCAGGCTTTGGGAAAAGATTCACAGGAAAGTTGTTTTGGGTTGATAAGTGAGGAAGAGTACAAGGACACTCTATGCGACACTGGTCAGGCCACAGCTGGAGTACTGTGTCCAGTTCTGGGCATCCCACTTCAAGAGGGATGTGAACAACATTGAGAGGGTCCAGAGGAGGGCCACCCGCATGATCCGGGGACAGTAGGGCAGACCCTACAATGAGAGGCTATGGGACCTGAACCTGTTCAGCCTTCACAAGAGAAGGCTGAGGGGGGACCTCGTGACCGTCTATAAACTCACTAGGGGGGACCAGAAGGGTTTGGGGGAGACCTTGCTTCCCCTAGCGCCCCCCGGGATAACAAGGAATAATGGCCACAAGTTGTTGGAGAGTAGGTTTAGATTAGACATCCGTAGGAACTACTTCACAGTTGGGGTGGCTAGGATCTGGAACCAACTTCCAAGGGAAGCGGTGATGGCTCCTACCCTGGGGGTCTTTAAGAAGTGACTTGATGCCTACCTGGCTGGGGTCATTTGAACCCAGTTTTCCTCCTGTCCAGGCAGGGGGTCGGACTTGAAGATCTACAAGGTCCCTTCCGACCCTACTTCTATGATTCTATGATTCTATGAATATGGAAGATTCATAAGGAAGACAGGTATTGCATAAGAGCAAAAATGGACAGGAAATTGGGTCACTTACTAAATTGGACTGGGTGACAAGAAGACTGGCCTGGAAAGAACCTCCCATATCATCAAGTACAGCCCCCTTCTATTGCAGATACCCATGTCGTATTATCTCATGCATAAATTTATCAAATTCCAACTCAAAACTGTTAGGTTGTTTGTCCACGCTACCACAGTAAGGTAGGAGCCTCTGGGAGAGTGACAGGTATTGCCACAAAAACAAATATACAGACATTTTTCATTTTCACATTGTGGCTGAGTCCACACAAGCAAGCATGTGTCTGTTGTGGTGTCTCAAAGCAGTTTGAGATACCACACGAGGCATCTCATGAACCCCCCCGCCCCCTCCGATAATCTCAGTATCAAAAGAAAACATGCTGGAAAAAAGCAGTGCAGGGTACACTCCTCGAGTGTGCCCAGAGACAACTGGAGGCTGTGTCCTACAATGAGATCCTCTAGCACCTGGCAAGAGTGTTTCTCTTCTTGCTGCATGCCCCTGCTGCTTTAGCATGCTACCTTGGTGTACTGGAGGAAATAAAAGTGGGGCAAGGCTGGCAGCAGTGGCTTAGAGCTGGCTGGAACCCAGCTCTGTCGTGGATTGCTCCAGAGTCTGCCTGGCACCAAGGGTCTGCCCTGGGCCCAAGTATATCAGCAGGACCAGGCATGCATGAGGCCCAGCTGTATCCATGTCCTAGAGTTGGAGGTACCCAGGTCTGTCCAGGCCAGAAGAGTCAGGAGAACCCAGAGGTTATGGCAGGGACCATGGGTGATTCCAGTAACAAGGGACGTGGGAAAATGCTAATTTTCCCTTTTAAAGGAGAAACCATGGATTTCCCCATTTGCAAACAGCTCTCTTCAGGCTGGCAGAGTTTCTGCCTGCAAGAACTACTTGCAAATGGTTAGGAAACTAAGAGGCAGCCATGGAGCCCGCCCAGCTTGATGGCTTGAGTGGGGGTGGGGGACTGGGTGGGTGTGAGGTGTGGGGGACCGTGTGGGGTGGGCCCACCCTGTGATGCACAGCCTCCATGGCTGGTGGCAACAGCCAGCAGTGTGCTCTCAGGGTGCTCATTGTCTGTTGCAGAACACAGGTGGCGCTTGGCACTGCCTAATTTCCAGGGACTACACGTGGCTCATGGAGCCCACCCAGCCTGGTAGTGCACACCTTTGGGCAGGACTGGGCTGGCTCCTACTGCTAGCTGGGGCTCTCAGCACTGTAGGCAGGAGCCATGTGCTATCAGGCCAGCTGGCTCCTGCCTGCATGTGGTGGTAGAAGCCAGCTGGCTAGATGGCACGTGGCTCCTGCCTGCAGTGCCAGGAGCCCCAGGTGGTGGCAGGAGCCAGCCTGGTCCTGCCCAAAGGCATGAGCCGCCGGGCCAGCTCTGTGCACCATGTGTAGCCACCAGGGCTCAGGCAGCACTGCGTGCCACTGGGGTGCTCTGCCTGCAGTGGGCCATGAGCACCCCGAGGGCATGTGGCAACCCCGTACACAGGCCCCATGCACCCATCCACAAACCCCAAGTCCCTCGACACCCACATCCCCCACATACACACCCACCCACCCACCCAAGAATCCCACCTCCCCACACCCCTTCTAACCCCACTTTGAACCCCATATCCCCCCCACATCTCACACCCTGAGTGCCCAGCCATCAAACATGATTGGACCTGCTGGCAGGAGCTGTGGCTGCAAGGCCAGCTGTCACCACATTCTGATTAGCAAGGGAGCTCTGGGAACTCTGATTTTTCTATGATAAGAAAACCAAAAGCAAACACCAAAGCGCATAGATATTTAGAATTTATTTTATTATGATGACGGAGGCACTAGTAGGCTTCTAAATTGATTTAAGACTGTAAATATATCAATAAAGCATTGCCCAATTGATCTCTTTTTCTCTCTCTTTATATATATATACATGACACACAGAGTGGTGTTTCACTTTAATTGTGGAAGAACACAAACTTTTGGGAATTTTAATGAATGCATTTGGGTTTTTTTATCAGAGAATTTCCATTTTGCAGACAGAGAACACCAGGATCTCTGCTAGTGAGGCAAGTGGCAGGACTCAGGTAGAGGAACCTGCCCAGGGCCGGCATCGGGGATCTAGCTGGAGGGCAGATGAGATGGCTGACCTCCTGACCATTTGAGGCCAGGAGGACGTCCTTCAGCAGTTAAAAGTGGGCCACCACAATGAGCACATCTTCTGGGCGATGGTTGCCCAGATGGCAGAGCAAGGCCACTGGAAGACGTGGCAGGAGTGTTGGACGAAGGCCAAGACACTGTGGTGGCAATTTACTGCTGTCCGTGATGTGAAGCAGCACTCAGTGGTGGGGTGCACCACCATGTCCCATTATGAAGAGCTAGCCTGCATCCTGGGGCCGACAGCCACTGAGCCCCTCCACTACTTCTTTGCCACTGGAAAAGGAGTGGAAGCAGGGACAGCCCTCATGGAGACCCACCCAGAGTCCCCAGAGGCAGGGCCCTTCTCCAGGCCTGCTGGCCCACCATCTCCCAGTCATGTCAAAAGTGACAGCAGTGAGGGCAGACACCACAGGACACAGCCAGTGCCATTGTCTTGTCTGACAGGAGCCCTGAAAGAGAGGCCCCTTGCCTCCTACAGGACTGCAGTAAGAGTGGGGAGAAGCATACCAGGGTGTTTCCTAGGCAGGGTAGGCACTCCCTAGTGACCTTGGCACCATGCCTCATCCCTACCAGAGGCCTGATCCAGCTCTACCTACCCCCTGCAGCCCAGGGCCCAGGATCAAAGCTCTCCCAGCCAAGCTGGCCGTCTGTCACCAAGACCTGGTAAGTCCTACACATGGCATAGAGAACTGGGAGCTTCTCTCCACCACCCTCCTGCCCCTCCCTTCTCCCTTGGCTCACTCCTCCTCAGGGCTAGCCTGTGCCCCAAGCCTGTCCTTGTCACCTTCCTTCCTCCCTCCACTCCTGACCCTGACTTGCCATTCACACTGGGGCCTACTTCCCCACCTTGCCAGCACTCCTTGCTGGATGGAGCTGGCCCTGGCCATGAGGGCATGGGGGAGGTGTAGGCTTCACCGGGGCCATGAGCCCATGGGACTCCAGCTCCACAGCACTGGGGCCACTGCCTGAGGACCCAGGCCTCTTGGAACACTGACCTTCCCTGATACGGGGAGAAGCTCAGCCTGCGCTAGCTGTGAAGCTTGTTCCCAGGAGGATCACTCCAGGCAGGGCCCTGTGAAGTTCATGGGCAGCAGGCCACCCAGACACACACTAGGAGAGGACAGTCAGATCCCAGGATGGCCACAGCCCTTGTCAGGGGTCCATGCACACATGGACCTAGCTTGGGGGCTGTTTGCCTGGCCATGTACCCAAGAGAGGCTACTCTCTGGGGACACTCGTAAGGCTGTTCTTGACCCATGTGTGCGGGCTGACTCCCGGTCCCGCCTGGATCGCCATGTGTGAGCTCTCTCCCGATCCCATCTGGGTTGCCATGTGCGAGCTGGGGCGAGCCGGGGGCCCGTCTTTGTGTGTACACAGGCTGTGG
>NW_005841882.1:2772547-2775680 GCF_000455745.1 Alligator sinensis | reverse complement strand
TCGACAATTGGGTCCTTAGGATAGGGATACGTCTGGGCTGCGATCGGCGACGGGGAGATGCTAGAGGTTAGTTGCCTCGGAGTCGTTAAGGCTCCGAGGGGACGGTAAATAAGTCCCGCGGAGTTGTTGAAGCTCCGTGGGTTCGACAAATTAAACCTCTGTTGCCTTCTTAAGGAAAAGCTGGGTTCCTATGGATCAGCAGCGCTTAGAGATCCTCGTGCTCCTTTCCCGAACTCCACGTGCTTTCTTTCTCTCTCTCCTTCCTTCCTTCCGATTTGGGCGGAAACCACCCAAGCCTTTTGTACGGCTAGCAAGCCAATAGCTAGCCGCCACGTGTGCTTACATTAAGACTGGCCAATAATGTGGCGTGAATCCTAATACAAATGGCAGTGACTCCTTGCATCGCGCATTGCTATAATGCAAAAGAAATGCACTATGCAAAGAAAGCTACAGAACTGGCGGGAAAAGCTCCTGCACGCAGGTTCTCTGTTGCAGCAGAACACTCCACCGTGCAAAAGAGCTGCAATTTGGCGGGAATATGTTTTAGTGATGCCGAAGCACACACAAACAAGAAAAACCACAACTTTGGGTTGTGACACCATGCTGTGTTGCTGTAGCTGAAGATGGCCCTCCATTTACGCTCTGTCCAGACAGCCCATTTGCCAAAGGAGAGGCCACTGCCCTGTGCCCAGGAGTTGGCCGCTGAGTCTCACAGACTCCAGGGGCCATCCAGATGCACCATCTGTGGCGGAAGCAGTACACCCAGTGGGAGAGCTGGTAGGAGGAGGCACTCCAGATGGAGTAGGCACACCGCTGGGAGGCTCAGGACTTCCACAATCAAGTCCTGCAAGTCCACTTCTGCTGCAACCATGCCATGGCCTTGTAGAGGTGCAGGCAGGAAGGACAGCCCTGGAGTGCCTGGTCACCCACATTGAGGGGGAATGGCAGCTGGTCCTGGAGAGCTTGGATGAGACATGCCAACTCTGGACCCCCATTGATGTGGCTGTAGTGCATGAGTGCAGGGTCACCAAACAGCACATGGCCTCCATCCCCACTCCAGCTGCTCCTGCCACTGTACCCCAGACTCCACCATCCCCACCACAACCACTTGGCCCCCTTGGCACTCCTGGCACCAGGGACAGGACCCAGCTGAAAGCAGGTTGGCTGGATGATGCCACTATGGCCATCAAGTGTCACAGATCCTGCCTCCCCCTCTTCCAGGCCTGGGCCAATCTGCGGTGGCTGCCCTCAGGAGGAGTACCCACCCTCCTCCCCAGAGCAGTTGAGCCCTGGGCCATGTCACTGTGGCCCCTGCACATGGGGTGGTGCGACCCGGTCCCAAGGCCTGGGTCGGGAGCCACAGGGCAGCCAACCCCTGTGCCCCTCCTCCCTGTGCCTCTTCCTCCTGAGTTTCCGCAACCCCTCCGGACCGTCTCTCATTCCCCTGGGCCACATCTACATAATTTTCATTGCTTTCTGGGTCAGGGTGGGATTGTGTGGGGGAGCGGGGCAGGCTGGTTGAATGGTGTTGGGGTGGTGGAGGATGTTATGTAGGATACTATGGGAATGATGCATTGCTGGTGTTTGGGAAGTTTTGTGGAGAGGGAAGGGGAATAAAATTGCTCTTGTTTTCAGCACGGCCACACTGCCTGTGCTCTTGCAGTCCTGGCAGTGGGTTGGGATGGAGGCACTTGGGCAGGTGGCCTGGTGCTGGTGATGAGAAGCCCAGTGTGCTACTCAGAGATGTGGGTGGGCAGGTGAGCGGTGATGGTGTCCCAGACTCTAGCTCCCACATGCCACTGCCAGAGGGGTTGGTTCTTGCCTGCGGCACTGTGCCTGGCTGGCTGGCTTTGCTGCAGCTACCACTGGATGCAAGCACACGTGCCTGCAGGTGTGGATGCAGCCTATTTGTTTTCTAAAGAGTCCTGATCATATAGTGTAGCATACTGCAGCCTAGTGTAGTATAGTATCTGACATGATTCCAAATCAGGTCTCATATATGCTTTACTTGCACAAGTGACAAATTAGACTGCCAATCTTCATGTTCACAATGATATTACAAGGCACTGATGCTGTTCTCTCTGTTTCTCCAGCTCCTGTAGTGGGAACAAAGAGAGTTCCCTGCTGGCTGTGTGGGACAAAGTTTGACTTTATATTTTGCCTGACTCATCCTGGCCCCACTAACAAATCCAAAATATACACATATAAGCTCCCTATGAAGAGCTAGTGACTGTACAGTGCACTCACTTTTGCAGTTGCATAGCACTGGCACAAAGTTAGTTGTGGCTATAGCTGTGGCTGAGTAATCCTAAAGGGACTGTTGAAATGCAGACTACACTGTAGTTGTAGAAAAGCAGCTGGCTCTAAACAGTGACCCTCATACACATTAATCCACTTCGTTGGATTGTCTTGTTTTATTTTTTAAATGTCCCAATCAAATGATTTTAATGCTAGCTTATTCATGGTATTATTTTCATTTTTTTTTTTTTTAAATTGAAATCATATAATTGGTGTTAGGCTATAATGCTGAGGGACTATTGCAGACTGTTCCAAGCCACTGAAATATATTCTGGTTTGTAACCAGAGTGAAACTCTTCACTTTCAAACATGTTCAAAATAAATCTTTGCCAACAGAAAAACCCACCCATCTTACATCAAGAACACCACAACAGTGAAATAATAGAAATGCTTTAAGATGACTTTCTTGAAATCCAGGCACTTCATTTATTCTTATTGGATTTTTCATTTAACTCTTTAGCATTAGAGGAGAAGTGTCATCCACTGGTTAGAGAACTGGGTCACCAATCAATAGACATTTGTTCTCTTCCCGGGTCTGCCAATGAATGGTTGTAATTTACCTCACTCCTCTGTGCTTTAATTTTTCCAGATGGTAACATGGAAATACCGATACAAATTCTTATTTAATCACATCAACATCTACAAATAAAAAATAGTACAACTATCCAAGTATAAATTTGTTACCAGTTTATGGTTTTATATAATTTCCAGCTTTATGTGGCTGATTCCCCCGAACACTTCGACGCATTCTAATTGTTGATACTCCGTTGCAATTTCCTTATGTGAAGAATTGCTGAGTAAGTATCAGCCTTATATGAAAGACAAGGAGGCACTT
>NW_005841882.1:2756091-2772537 GCF_000455745.1 Alligator sinensis | reverse complement strand
TATGTGCAAGAGACCTACAATTTTGCCCAATGTATTTTTGGTGTGCTTTTTCTTTTCTTTTTTTAATGTGGCAACAATAAATACAGTAAATCTTCTGGGGTTACCTCCATATTCTCCACAGTAATGAATAAAGAGTAGTGCCATTATTGGAAGCCACAGTGTTTGTAATGTTCCTATGGAATAATTTTGGGCTTCTTCCAAAGTTGACTGAAGTCAATGAGAGATTTTCCTACAACAGACCTCAGATTATAGGGCCCATGTATGTCTCCATAAAATAAGGGCTAGATTTACAAAGAATGAATATTAAACATGCAACCAAGGATTTACTAGATACAGAAACCAACCATGCAAAATTTGCAAATATTTTCAGAAAAGGAAATTAAGTGAGTAATGCAGTGTTCTTAATCAGGGTGCCATGGAAACAAGGGAATAAGAAAAAAGGGGTGCCTTGAGTCTAAAAAAGGTTGAGAGCCACTGGACTAATGTAACTGAAAAGAATCATAAATATTTCCAGGTCCACATTTTCCCTGTCACAAGTACAATATATAAATCCCTCGATATTGCATACAATGTGTGACTTCCATGCTGAAACTACAAGATTGTACTGGGTTAGTCAATGAAATGTGAACAGCCCAGATTTATCCTGACCAATCCTCTCCTCAGCCCACAGAGGTTACTCTTGTCTTTGTTAGGGAGGGCTCTTTGGATTCTGTTTCCTTCCATCTCCAGTGTGGTTAAACTAAATCATAGGGCCTTGTTACATGGCAATTTTAGATGGCTTCTGGAGCTCTTAACTCCTGGATTTGCTGCATGTTAACACATTTAAGGTGTTTTGAAACATTTGTTATTTGACTTAGGGGGCTCCTATGCATATACAGGTAGGCTGCTCTGATGTGCAGTAATTACAGCACATCAGAGCAGGCTTGATTAATTGAGTCTGCTGGTGTGTGGTAATTACTGCACTCTAGCAAACTTCAGCATCATGTATATCAGCATCCCCATGCTGAAAAATGGAGGCAGGGCGCTTTAAACTAAAGCTCATTCGATGAGCTTTAGTTCAAAGCACTCTGCCACTATCTTTCAGTGTGACGATGCTGATACCCATGATGCTCTGGGAGCTTTAATTAGCATGGCTGTAGGAGCTGCACTAATTAAAGCTTAAAGCACACCCCCACCCCCATGAACATTTATAAACATCCAAAGATATGCCATTCCAGGGCAGGATTATCTTTAATTTTGCTTTTCTTCCATTAAGGTGTGGCCACTCCAGACAGCTATTCCACCCAAGTTAAAGTCCTCCAGTATCCTAGAATGCAGTTGCTCCTCCTGAGTCAAGTTGACTGAGGACACTGGGGTGCAGTGGGGCTGGGCACAATGCCTTGCCCCCTGTGGATGTCAAGCCGAGCAAGTGCCACAGCCCTAGAGCACCCACTAGCTACAGTGTCTCCTGGCACTCCCTGGATTGGCTCACTGCTCCCACTGGCAGTGGTATGGGGAGGGGCGAGCTCTGGAGAAAAAAAGGATTGTGTCCCTAAGAGCTCATGTGGTGCCTGGCCAGCCAGCAACCTGGCACAAGGGGGCAGGCTCCAGAGAAACAGGATTAGGGCTCAAGCAGTGAAATGGTTTGGACAGCAGTGGGAGGCACTTTATCCGCTACAGATAACGAGGAGCTCAGCCAGGGAAAGTGTGCTAGTTCCAGGGCTGTAGCTTCCCGGGGGCTCTATTGTCCCACTGAAACTGACACAGTGGCTCCACACTGAAAGCTTAAGCCCTGGCAACCCTGCTCTCAACGCGGAGCCACCACAGCTCTACAAAACCAAGCTATTTTCTCCGGGGCGCTCTGGTTTTGTTGAGCTGCAGCAGCTTCATGCTGAGCCACTGTGAAGCCACTGTGTCAGGTTCAGTGAGACCAGTGAGGGCCAGGAAAGCAGCTTCCCTTGGTCTCCTTGGTCTCATTGCAACTGACATGGTGGTGGGCCTGTTCTCTAGCTGGTGGGAGCAGTGAGCCACTCCTGCCCCTAGCTCCTAGTCCTGCCCGTGTTCATTAAGCCTCTAGTGGCAAGTCACAGCTGTGCAGGTGAAGAACAGTCAAAGGAGGACTTTTGCCTTAGGGTGTGACTACTCCACTCTGCAAAACAACAGTAAACTGATTAACATTTGTGTGGCTTTCAGGATAAGGTGTTAGAAGGCTGTAGCAGGTTCATATTCCAGGGGTGGCTGTGATGCCTCTGGTGGCCACAAAACTCCTGCCTGGCTCCATCTAGGATGCCCTCCCCTCCTTAGTCACCCACCATGCCTTGATGTACTTCTTGAATTGAAATGGAGGCTGCCTAAGGGCTCCAGTACACATGCAGGAGGCTGCTCCAACATGCTGTAATTACTTTTCATGAGCTTGAGTTAAAGCACCCCTGCCACTGTTTCCCAGTATGGGGACGCTGATACATATGACACTCTGGGCATTTTAATTAGCATGGCTCTCGGAGCCGCCCTAATTAAAGTACCCCCCACCTCCCTGCCTCCTGGAGCACATCTATAAATGCACTAAGGGTCCTAGAGTGAGTCTTAATCTGTGTAATAGCCAGCAGGTCCCTCCTGGACACCACTGGTCTCAATCCTGTCCTTAAACTGTGCGGGCATTCTCAGCCTGTCCATGCCCCAGGGCACCTATAAGGCGTAAGGGCTATATACATGCAATCATTCCTGTGTTAGAGCCTCGGTTTTCTTAGCATTTACCCCTTTTTTCTTGCTGAGCCCTCTAGCTCCAATCCACTGTACCAGACTGAGTTTCTAGGTCCCAGCTTCTGTCTCTCCTCCTTAGATCCTGAGCACCTTGGCTGTGGAATTAGTTCTTCTTGGGCCCCTGGCCCTGTCCTTGATTTGCTCTGAGCCCTGAGCCTACTTCAGCAAAGTCTGTCTGGGCTCCTGTCTCTTTTTTGGCTACTGCCTCCACCCTGTTCTTTGCACTGAGCCTACTTTGGCTCCATCTGTTTCTTTCTTTTTTGGCTACTGCCTACTTTCAGGCCACAGCTCACTTCATGTCCTGGGCCCCTAACCCCTGGTGGGCTCAGGATACCAGTGTGCCCTCAGGTATTACTAGGACATCCTCCAATCCCTAATAGTTCCAAAACCAAACCACCAGATCAAACTGGAACAAAGGAACAAGGCCACTGGTTGTAAAATAAATTAAACAGCAACAGTAGCTTACTGTGGGATTAGCCCTACCTCCCATTGCCCTGGGTTATATCCCCCTAACAGCAAGCATTCAGCATCTTAACTCCTCTTTAGGAGACTCCAGGGATCAGCAGAGTTCCTGTCCTGTAGTCTGTGGCCAGGAGCTTCTCACTCTGCAGTTTGCTGAGCCAGCCTCCAGGCATAGCCTATTCATGGCCCACTTCTCAGCCACAAGCATCTCACCACAGAGCTCTTCCCTGTTCAGCCTCCAAGGCCAGACTTCCTGCTCTGGCTTATATCTCTCCCAAGCTATAATAGGGAATCATGAAAATGCCTATAACTTTGTCATTTCATGCCTGATTCAGATGAAAATTGCAGGGATGGTAGCCCCTTCTGGGGGCATGAAGCCTGCCAAGTTTAAGCCTGTCAAGTTTTTGTGAAACTGCACCTCAAACTGTTCAAAGCAAAACTAATATCACTTGCCAGCAGTGGCAGCCTGCTGTCATCCTGCATGCAGATCCGGGGGCCTGGTATCCCCAGGTGGAGTCTGGCACAGCCCCGCAGCCCTCATGGGGGCATGCAGGACTCTGGATCTGCATGTGGGATGACAGCAAGCTACTGCTGCCAGCTGGGGCCGGCACTGGGATCTTCCCAGCGCTCGGCACGGGCTGCACCAGGCAGACATGGGTGCTGGTGCTGGCCCCAGCTGGCAGCAGCAGCATGCTGTCATCCACATACTCCACAGCTGGCAAGTGCAGAGGTTTGAAAAAAAGAAGCCCTGCACTCACCGGGTCTGGCAGAGGTGATTGGGGCCTCTGAGGGCTCATGGCAGAGACCCCCACACAGTGCAGGGCAGCGGGGAGCAGCAGGGATCGCCCCTCTGCCACCTGGCACCCATGCAGCAGCTGCACCATCATACAGGTGCAGCATGGCTTGGCAAGCTGCTGTGTGCTGTCCCAGAGCTGGGGTGGCTCCACAGGTCAGCTGGAGCTCTCAGTTCATTCCCCAGCTATTCCTGGGGGGCACGGCCCCATATCTGCAAACAGGGTTTCAGCAGGCTGCTGCTGCTGGTTGGGGAAATAGTCTAAATAGTCTATCCCCAGGTGGTAGCACTAGCCTGCTGTCATCCCACATTATCTGGGGGGCCTGCGTCCCCTGGAAAGAGCTGGGGGAAAGACTGGGGAATCGAACTGGGAGATAGATGTCACTATCGGAGCAGTCCTTCCTCACTCTTCCACCTCCCTCTCCTTAGTTCCTATTTAGTGCCCTCATTTAGTTTCAAAGTTTTTGAAACCTTTCTTTTCCTTTCAAATTCACTGTTTCGAGCTCGAAACGAGTTGAAACAGCTTCAAAACAAAACACCAGTTGAAATTTCACACAGCTCTAATATATATACATATGCACATATAATATAATATAATATAATATAATATAATATCTCTGGTATGATATATAGATATATACATGCACATAATATCTCTGGCATGGTATCTATCTAGCTATATTATGTACTTACTTCAAAGACACGTGCTAGGATTTGTGAGATAAGATTAGGCTCAGCAGGATTCAATTAATTTGATAAACATAGATAAATGATGATATCACCTCACACGCACAGGCTGGTGGAAAAATATTTCCATTAGTACTAATCTAAATTTATAGAAAGGGGATTGTAACAGGGAACCCTTAACCCTGTTACTTGGCAGTGCAGAAGGAGAGATGGAGGTTACAGGGGTTAAAGAGGAAAATATTGGGTGGCCTAATGACTCTTCTATTAAGCAATTAGCTGCTCATTCACAGGTGCTGGAAGAGGTGCTCATTCACAGGTGCCCCCCATGCCCCTAATTTTGTAAAATACTGACAATTTAAATCAATAAAAATCAAAATAAATGCTTACGTGTAAACATCAGTTTTAGCCATCAAGATTATTAAAAAATAAAAATTGAATTTTGCCAAGCCTAGAAAAGATCACTTCCCCACTAACTGACCAACACTTAAATGTGCATCTTGAGTACTGCATCAGGACCTGGTAGTCTGGACACACTTCACAGCTTCAACTTCATAGTGGTATTTCTAATGTAAAGGCAGCAGCAGAAACTTTATAGAAACAAGCTATAGTAAACACCTTTGGGACAGTGAACAGGCCAAATGTCATTACCTACTGATAATATAACACTCCTTTCCAAGAGAATCTTAGGAATTTGTTATAGTTTGGATACAGGGGAATGCAGAGGAGGTCTTTTCTGCAAGAAAATACTCTCTGTTTACAATTTAAGTTGTTTTACATTTTTCAGACTGTCTATGAGAACAAGGTGAGTACTTATAATCAGGTTTAATTTGCTTAGATTTAGAACTGTATGGCCATTCTTGATTGTCTTGGTGACCATGACCCCTAGACATATCTGAGATGCTTCTATTGCTGTAAACAGACTTTGAATTGAGGCATATGACCATGTATTTTAGCCATTCTTTTGGAAAAGATGTAGTTTTCCCAGCCTGTGAAACTGGAGGCATTAATTCTTCCCAGAGCTCATTATCTAGAGTAATGGAAGTACAGAATGTAAACCTTAACCTGTGAGGTACTGAGCACCTGTGATCCTAGTGAAGTCTTGTTAGTGTAAGCTTCTGTTGTTAACAACACATTTGCAATGAATATTTTGTCAGCTCTTTTCCCACCACGCTGCTGACACCATGACAGGGGGAGTGAGGGTACAAAAGTATGGTGAATTATTTTCTGAGGATTGCAAGCTGCTGTCAGGGAATCTTCCCTAAATGTATAATTTCAGAGGCAGACTAATGGTCAACTCTCAAGTTGAAAAAGTTTAGTTGAGATCTCCAGCAGGATACACCAGAATTTTGTCTTGTGAACAAAATATGAGAAGCAAGTTAAACTCTGCTTGCAGGAGTTAAATCTTCAGTCCAAAATGATTTAATCAGTGCAGTGACTCTACAGTCTTACTACTTTCAGCATGATACTAATTTCTCCTTTTCCGGGGTTAACTGTATTGCTAGTCAGAGCTAAACCAGTGAGGCCAAATATGAGTCCTTTGAGGATATTAGTGTTTTGCTAAATCACTTAGCTTCAATTAACAGCTCCTCTTTCCGTATCAGAGACTTGGCTGAGAAAGTGCATGTCTGCTAGTTCTGTGTTGCTTCACCAGGGAGTCAGCACTGGCTCTCATTAAAATCAGAACACTCCCACCCCCAAAGTAAAAACAGTGAATGCTGTATTAAAACAATAAACCCCAAAGGGAGAACAAAAATTCATCCATCTGGGATCTAAAATGCTGACATTCATTCACAGACCAGGATCATCATTTGTGTTCTTTACTCATTGGATTACAGTGGCACTGAAAAGCACCAACTAAGAGTGGAATTTAGGCATGTGCAAAATACTATACAAGCACAGTAAAAGAGAAGTCCTGCCCTGATGACTTTGCAGGGGTAACAGACAAGACACAGAGGTAGTGCTAATATATAAATGTTACAGATGGGGAAATAATGTCATCCAGGGTCAAGCACGGAGTGTGTAACAGAGCCAGGAACTGAACCCTGATCTTCAAGTGTTAGTGTAGCGTCTTAACCGCAAGACATTCCTTCCTCTGGATGGAAAGTTTGTTATTGTCATTCTCTCTATAGCAGATGGTGGTCTCAGTAAGCCCATCAGATTCCATATCTTAAAGGTCTGGATTAAATCCTACATGATGAATGGAATATCTAAGTGGAGCTGGATAGGAAACTGTTTTCCTACTGCACAAAATAGTTTCAAGATTTCAGAATTTTTTCCTAGTTTTCTTCATGATGAATATAGAGTCTTTCATTTTTTCTGGAGGGGCAATGAGAAAGACCCTTACCCATGATAGGTAATGGATTGGGGTTTAGGCTTCTTACATGGAGTGTTGAAGACCCAGGTTCAAGTTTTGCTCCTGTATCAAGCACAATAAGGATTTGAACCCAACCTTTGCTCCCTCAAATTTTAGTTCAGTGTCTCCATAACCATCCTATGGGTTATTTAAGGATTTAGAGGGATTTCTTCATATTAATTCCATTATGGATATGAAACACCCTGAAAAAAACTTTTGCCAAACCTATCTTGTTACCATGAAAAGCTGCATTTTTGATGAAGCAGAGTTTCCAACAGGAACACATTTCACTGAAAAAAAACCTGATCACTTCTATATCTAAGAATCAGGCCCATCCTGTCAGAGACCAGCAAGAGAAGTAATATCTTCAAAGTGCTGTTTGTTAGTCCTATGAAAATAACTTTACAAAACATTATGGGATCATCTGGCATCATATCAGGCAATATGATTCAGATTTGGGCAACATGAGTAAAGATTTGTTCCAGTGAATAGGTTACTGGGACATAATTCTTGGCTTCATCTCAACCTTTCAGTGTGACTCTGGAATACCACTTGATCTTTTCTCTCAGTTCTCCATCTTTAAAATGGGGATTATTCAATTTCCTTACATTAACAAAAATATGGTGAGGATAAAATCCATGAATGATTATAAGGAACTGAGTTATTCTAGATGTGAAGGCCACAAATTGCTTAGAAGGACGGCTAGAGTTATGAAAAAGGAATGTGGAACCGTGAGGAGTGAAAACTGGCCACTGGTTTTATTTTCTGCCACCCAAACATGAGATGTGGAGAGAGATTTGTCACCCTTTAATCACACAGATCTAATCCTCTTGTCTTCAGGTGAAGGTAATCTTCAGGATTTCCTTTTTTCTCCCCTTGCAGGCAAAGGTTGACCTCCAACAAGTCAGGTGATGTCTAAGGAATCCAAGGTTTTATCCTATAAGGGCTGATCCAGTTCTCTTATGATGTTAACCTGATCTGAGACTTTATATTTGATTTTAATATATATGCCTGAGTATCTGATATTTCAACTTGTCTCTTTAAATTCTTGGTTAAGTAATTTCTACAGTATCCACCCTTTATTGAAAGGAATCTCTTTTGATTATCTTTGTTTTTTTGGAAGTTAATTTTATGAAGATGCATTTACCTTTTTTACTGTCAAATTAACGAGTGTTTTCTCTAGGTGAGGATATTTAATTTGTTTTCATACATGAAAGGAAATAAAATTGCCAATTACTAGAAGGTATGTACCAAATTTTGGGACATTCAAAGGAATTTGGGACCAAATTCCTTTGAATGTCCACATAAAGAAGAATGTGATATCCCAGCTGTAGATAATGAAGCAAACAGAAATCCTGTAGAATTGCTTGTTTTAAAATGGAATAATTCCTATTCTTTAGACACATTCTCCCTTCCAATGCTGTTTGCAGTTTCATTTTGATACAATATCTTTCTTCACTTCGTGTCCTTAACTGGAATATACCCATGTTGCATGCACTCAACCACAGTTGTCTTCCACCCTCTGAACAGATCATTCAAATGTAGGCACCTCTGAACTGAGGCTCCTAAAGATCATACTTGAATTTATGCAGTGCTCAATTGCATGTACTCAGGGCAAGCTTTGCTTGTTATAATAAGAATTTTATTCTCTGAGTAGTTTCACTGATTTCATTCAGATTACTACTAGAGTAAACTGGTATACAGAAATATGTCAGCCTGATTTCTCTGTTTTTCTAACATTTCTTTTCACTGACAGAATGCTTTAGAAACTGTAGTATAACTGACAATCAGGCTTGCCATCTTTTAAATTAATCCTTCAGTAATGACATACCCTCCCGAATGTTCAGATTTCAGAATCAACTTGAATAAAGCAAAGTCCTGTTGATGAATTATGGCAAAATCTCACTCTCCCTTAAAGGGTTAGCATGTCCTAATCACATAGAGGATCCACATATGGCAAGTCTATGGCATTGTGGTGTAGTGGTCCAATAGTATAGGATTCTACTGGACAACCCCTGAGAGAGTGCAGTGACTTGAACGCTCCTGCACTGGTGCTCTACTTTCTATCTGGGGGAAGATATCTTTTTGCTTGTTCCCTCTGGAGATTAATGTTGACTTGGGTCAGGAGTTTCTGCATGTTTTGTGTGGGAGATGAAGGAATTCAGAGAGACTGGCATTTTCCCAACCTGCCTGCCAATCACTGGTTTCCTTTGAAGGTTTATGGAGGTGGGGGTGGGAGGGAGGGAGGGAGGGGGCACTGCTTAAATTTAGGTCTGATTATGGGACTGATCCTTCTCTCAGTCCCAGAATCAGACCCAGAAACATCCCCGCCCATCCCATCCCCCTCTCCCCCCCCAAGGGATCTTTAACCACAAGCTGAAGATTCAGATGGCTACAAGCCCCACTAAAGGAACAGACTATACAGGACAGCTAGTTTTGTTGCTTTTAGAGATAAGACACAAATTGATATCTATAAAGGGGAAGAAACCCCTCCCCACCCCCAAACTCATTCTATTCATTCTGTTCTGTTTAGACATTTGTAAAGCTCAAGTCACCATGGCATCTTGGCATGAAAGATACCTTGTGTCAGCAGGATATGCATCAAAGGAGTCATTTTCTAATGGATAAACCTGATATCAAAGAACCAAAAAAACTCAACCAAAAGTTTACAGGTGTCCTTTGCTTTGATCATTAATTAAAATGTGACATACTCACAGTGTCCCTATTAGAGGACTTGACACAACAAAGCATCTGAGGTACCTGACTATTTCTCGTAATGCCATGAAAGACAGGTGTTCATTCCTGGGAAAGCTTTGAAGCTAAAAATAAAATAAAACAAAATTAAAATTAAAGGATATTTCCAGGTACATAGTAATCATCTTAATACTTACATTTCAGGGGTTTTTTGTGTGTGTTAAATACTGACAAAACTCCTGGCTGGAAAGGAATGCAGACAATGAGGTAAAGTAAAGCCTTGTAAGTCATTTGAGATCAATCGGCAGAGAATGTGTCTCAGCCATGTCATTATCAGATTAATAGCTGAGTTCCAATTTAAGCTGGAATTATTTGGATAACAAAAATCAAAAGGAAGGTTTTTGCAAACAATTTGCCTTGAAGCAAAATAAAAGTATTAGGGATTGGATTTTTGTGATTTTCACCACACCCCATCAAATTCCATCCAGACTAGGTTGCTTCATAGATAAACCTTAAGCCTTTTACCTCTGAAAACCCTTATTCTATCCTATAGTTTAAAGTGAATGCAAACCATTTGATCCCCTCTAAGGTCCTAGCAGGCAACATATACTCTGCAAATGCACCCTAAAGCTATTAATGGTATTTGTAACAACCAAAATTGTTCTGATAATCTAGAAAAGCTCCCATAGGTGAGGTCGTCCTGTCGCCAATGGGTCAGACAGGATGTTGACTATTCTATGCACGTTATCTGTTTCTTTCCAAAAGTCTCTGAAGCACTATTAAAAACGTAACCATTTTCTTTTGCCTTTTACTCCCTCATTTTCTTTTCTTCTTCTTCTGTCAAAGGCTTTTAATGTAACATTTGTTTTAACAATTTCTTGAAATAGTGCTAAATTTTTCCAGCATCAAACCAACTGACTCAAACTTTGACAATTCAATCTTCTGAATACTGAGAGGCCCCTTGTTTCTATTGTTTCCATTAGCTGAGACACAGGCTCGGTACAGACATTCAAAAAGCCCAAGGCAGGATTGATTTAAGTTACTCAGTTTTCTGTACGTGGCGTAATTTAGATCAGAAGTGAACAGAACACACATTTGCCCTTTGGTTGGGGGTGCAAATCTTGGACTGGGTTCCACCATTTTTAAACCAGTCTGTGTGTGCCAATCTTCTGTTCTGTTATGGGTATAGACCAGTTTCTGATAACTTATACTGGTAAACGTGTAATGTCTGCACCTGGTCAGTCTTCATTTTGTGCCCACCTGCAGAGAACCATTAAAATTAATTTACATCAACTGTGAAACTTCTCGACTCCTATTTTACTAAGAAATAAAAGAAATTAAATGCAATGTAAATTACAGCAATGTAACTGTAAGAAATACATTTGGAAAAAAATGTTGGAATAGTAGGCTCAAAAAAAGCAGTGTCACCTGATGAGGATTCCCCTCAGTATTTTGAAGATAAAGATTTTATATCAGCACCTTTTATGGCATGTGGTGTAGAATATTAACATTTCCATATGTAAAGTATTTTCTCCAGATGTGTTATACCCATTGACAAAAACTATAGACTCACTTTTTCTACCTTTTCACTAGCAGCTTAACTTGTTATTTGTTGATAAGCACCTTTGAGGAATGTCTCAACAAAATACAAAAAAGGGTCCAAATACATTTAAAGCTATCAATTAACTAGATGAATGACTAAAAGAACAGTCAAACAAAGACAGTCAGAACTGCAGACTAGTCAGGACAAAACTTTTTATCCTTCCCAGGAGGAGTCTTCTTGATTTCTATTACCATTAACATATGACTCTTTCAATTCAGTTCATACGATTTTAAAAGTAATTTAAATTAAATACACATTTTAAACTTCTATTTTGAACATGGATCATGCAAATTTACTCATTGTGGAAACAGCAGAATGACAACCTTCTTACTAACAAGGTAAAATTTAAGGTGGAATTTAAGGGAAAAGTAAAGCTCTCTACCATCCCCACTACTGTCCATTAGTTTATGTCCTTTACTGGTTCATATTCAGTAATCTAAAGTGTGATGTTGATTCCAAGATTTTGTTTGAATACAATAAATTTTCTAATTGCACAGCTATTTCAATGTAACTCCATCCCCCTTTGCCTTTTTATTTACTTTGCTTTACATTGTATGTTGTATGACAAGAGATATGCCCTGGAAAATATTTCTGCACCACATGATGATTTTTAATATTGCATTTTAAATGAAAAAAAAGAATTCAGAGAGTTAAAGCATTTAAAGAGAGAAATATTGGCTATTGATTTCTGAAACACACATAGATTTCATGTTGAATGAATCCTTTCCCCAACTCCACCCTTGTAGATTATTGTGTTTTTTCTTCAACTAAAGTTTCAAAGACTTGCGTAGAATTTATGTAGTTAGGGAGATGCTCAGCTATACTGGATCTCTTATGAGCATGTGCAGTAAGTCAAGCCTAGTCACGGAGGGTAGAATGTGCTGTCTAGAGGTCTTAGCACTTAGTCTTTTGCTTAGACATATAATAAAGAAAATGGAATTTTGCCCAGAATGAACACACTATGGACACAGTTCTATCAACTTAAGTGATCTTTGGCTATATAGGTCTTCTGATTTTTTGTGAGTTATTGCTGCAATGAAATATAGATTTTCCCAAAGCTTTACGTCAGCAGTTACTGACCATTCAAGAACTGCCCAGTCAATCATGGGCTTCTTATTGTGTGACCACCTCCATATCCCTAAACACTTAGGAGCTGAAAGCTTCATCTTGCTTTCATAAGCAGGTGTTGGAAAAAAAAATTGTACAGCGTATACATTTTCTCTTTTGCAGGAGCTCTGGGGAAGAAAAGATAAATGAAACCACAAACCTTCATGTCAAACAAAGCTAAAGAGGGAAAATATAATGCCTATTATAGAGCAACCAGATTTCCAAAACTACAGAACTGACTGGTGAGATGATTTAGGAGAGATCAGTTATTTAAAGAGAAGTTAAAGAGTGTACTTCAGTCAGACATGGCAGGTTTTGTTAAACTGGACTAAGGTATTTTGGTGTTAGTGGCTGCATGTACATGAGATGCTGATTGCACAGTCATTACTGAGTGGTCATTTAGTACTTGTATAAAAAAGTACTAAGAGATTGAACTGTAACTGAAGTTACTGCGCAGTTGTGCCAAGGAATGGCTTTTGTGTGACTCTGACTGTGCAGTAGGTCATGACTACTGCATAGTAGCATCACATCACACTTCCTGCCACCTGGTGATACCATGCAGTAGTCATTGGCTACAGTGCAGTCAGCGTTTCATGTGGATGTGGCCACTAAAAGAAATGCTGCCACTTTACAGTATGATTTGAGCCAAATTTATCCACAGACTTACACTTGGGTAGAATTATACACAATGGGACTGATTCTGGCCCCTCTGGCAGCATTGAGTTGTCCAAGAATCACTCATATACGTGATGATAGAACTGGACCTATTTTTCCCACATATTTTGGACATATTTTTACACACAAACTAATATAAGTGATTGGAAACAGTTAAAACCTGTAACAGAAAAGTTCAGTGCATGTATACCAGTTTCAAAATGTCTGAACTTGGTTTAAGATAGATCTGGATGGGATGTAGTATCAGATTGAATCACTTTAAGTTAGACCAGTCTATTGAACTTCTGTCTCAGATCCCCTCCTGACACAAGTTACCTCTCCATCCCTCAACATCCCAGGATGCTATGTAGCCCTGATAGCCCCCACTCCCAGGGTGGCCCACAGGAACATGGCTAACACTACACTGCTCCAGCCCAGCACCTAGCTGGCCCTGCTCCCAGGCTGTCACATTGCTGAGGCAGCAAAACCTCTGCCTCTGCTCCCCAGTCTGCGTCCTGCCTGCATGTACCTGTCAGCCTTGTGGGGCAGTGTGGGGAACAGGGGGAGTAGGCAGGAGAACAGACCCCACTGCAGCCCCAGGTCCCCTGAGCCCTGGTCTGCCCTGTGGTGGGAGCAGAGCAGAGGGGGATTCTCCCTGCAACCCTTCCCCTGCATGGTTAGGCTGCAGCTCAACCCCTTCCCTACAGGTGGGAGCGTGGGAAGCAGTTCCCCAAACTGGTGCTGTCCTCTCCCCAAGCCAGGAGTCTGCCTACCTGGAGGGGAGAGCCCCATGCCTCATGGGGTTTCCACCACCCCAGCCTGGGGCCCCCTGAGCCCTGGTTTGCCCCGCCATGGGAGCAGAGTGGGATTTGCTCTCCACTTCTTCCCCCATGTAGTCAGGCAAACCAAGTCTCAGGGGACCATGGGCTGGAGCAGGGGAAACCCCACAAGGAATGGGGCTCCCCCCATGTGCCCGGCTCAGGGGAACAAGCACCAGCCCAGAGACTGTTCCTCCTTTCCTCCTGTGGGGGCAGGGCTGAGCTGGCACCTGACTGCATGGGGAAGGGGGCAGGGGAAATGCCTTCATGGCAGGGCAGACTAGAACTCAGGGAACCTCAGGCTGGGGCAGGGGAAACCCCGTGGGGCATGCCCCTCCCAATATGCGCAGATGCCTAGCTGCAGGGGCTGGCATCTGGATGGGGGGCTCCTTTTCCCCTTCTGGGGGACAGCGGGGAGTTGGGGGCATATGCTGGGCAGCCAATAAAGGATGGCCCCTGCTCAGCTGGGTTTGGCTATGGCTGGCAGGCTGAAATGTGTTCTAGTGCCCCCTGCCTTCTGGCCTGGGCCAGTGGAGGCATCTGGCTGCCTTTCCCAACTCAAAAGTGAACATGAGTTCAGTTTGTTATGGATCCATTTTTTTGCACCTTCGAGAAACCTGCAAAGATTGAATCAATTCTGCCTTGGGCTTTTTTACTGTCTGTACTTAGCCCCAAAAGACCTAATAACATACTTCTGACCTGGTAGGTGGTTAGTTTTCCTTTGTGAGTGGCTCTGCTGACCAGTTAAGAAAAGCACTTCACTGGCTTATACATTGTCTATGATTCCCTTCAATACAATGTGCTTCATTGACATTTTGACTGTCAGTTCATTATTTCTGTTTTTGTATTGCACTGCTGTTCAGCTGTTATAAGACCATATAATAGCTGAGTTTTCAGTACGAGAAAATTCTTGGTGAAATCTGTCACAACATGACTGAAACTGTACCATATGAATATCATGATAATGATTATTAACTTGTAAAATTAACTTGTATTAAGCTTTGTACCCACTGCCTATCATGCTCGTTAATATTGTCTCATTTCTTTGAAATCCCACATTTTTTTGTATTCATCTCCTTTTTTCATCTCACACTGTAAATTCTTAGGGCCTGGCCTGTCTTTTTGTTCCATGCCCAGGCATCCTAGACATAATGGTAACATAAATGAAAAATAATTATGATAAATAATAACTGTACCTCTTTATAATGGGTGATGCCATTTAGGGCCAGTGTGTCCAAACCCTGTGGGAGAGGCCATATTCCCACCTTTGGGCTGCCTGGCTATAGCACACTTCAGGTTTCTAGTGTTGCCAACAGAGGCAGTAGGTCTGTGTTTCACAGGGCTTACCTATGACTGACTTGTTGAGGAAATGAACAAACTGAATAGGGTGGGATGTAGTGTTGATAGGTCTTCAATAGTTTCATGATATTAGCACTCTTTTTAAGTGCTACTGGATTCCTCTGATTACACAAGGGTTTTACCTATTATTTTTGTTTAAGTATGTTTCCATTTCTCTTTGTTATGAAAAAGGTTAAAAAAAATACGACCTGAGTGTAACCTAAAGGCTCAAAATCCAGAAGCTGAACAACCCCCTCTTCCCATGATTTTTTAAGCCAATCATAGAATCATGGAAAAGTAGGGCTGGAAGGGACCTCCAGGGGTCATCTAGTCTAACTCCTTGCTTGAGGCAGGATCATCCCCATTTAAATCATCCCATACAAGTCCTTGTCTAACCTATTTCTAAAACTATACAACTACAAGGTACATTGCTCAAAGATACCAAAAGCACTCTAACTTGCCATAGGTAAAGCCAGAGGACAAGGACTGTTAATGTCCCACTACTGCAAGGCTTGCTACAATACACCCAAGAGATGCAAGGAAGAGGCCCGTGCCCTCTGCTGCAGAGAAAGGCAAACCCCATCACAGTCCGTATCAGGAGGACCCCAATTTGAAAATTCCTTCGTGATCCCAAAGGTTGCAACAAGTCTGACCCTGAGCAGAGAGGCAAGGATCTCCAACCTGAAACCCCTGGGTTTTAACTCCAGCAAGGGCATTGGGACATCCCAGTCAAAATTTTGTTGTAGTTCTATATAAGTTCTAGCTTTAGAAGAAAAAGGGGATAAGGTTGCATCCTATAAACCAGGGGTAGGCAATGTTTTTTGACTGGAGTGCCAAAAACCCCCACAATGCCTACCTTGGAAGGTGCCGGAGTGCTGGCATGCTAGAAAAACAAAATGAGGGCAGGGGGTACATGGCAGCATGCCCTGTGTGTGCCCCTTTCCCCCCACCCAAAGCCCCTTGCCCCCAGCCCTGTTGCCCTGTGCCCCCACCCAGAGCCCCTGTCCCCCAGCCCTGCTCATGACCCTTGCCTCCCAACCCTGTTGCCCTTGTCCCCTACCCAAAGTCCCTGCCCTCCAGCCCTGCTGCCCCTTACCCCCCAGCCCTGCTCATGACCCTTGCCCCCCAGCCTGGGCTCTGTGGCTGTCAGCAGCTACCCAGAACCTGGGCCAGCTGCAAACATCGGCTGGCCCCCCCT
>NW_005841882.1:2755396-2755979 GCF_000455745.1 Alligator sinensis | reverse complement strand
CCCTGGGCTCTGTGGCTGTCAGCAGCTCCCCAGAACCTGGGCCAGCTGCAAACATCGGCTGCCTCTCCTCCCCGGCCCTGGCCCCAGCTGCCTCCCAGCCCCAGACCCGGCCCCAGGCTCTGGGCTCTGGGGAGGCAGCACATACTGGCAATGCTCCCCGCTGAGCTGCCCGCACCGCTTCTGCAAAGAAGCATTGGAACCCAGCACGACAGGGCACAGCGGGAGGCACAGAAAGCTGCTTGCTCCCAGCTGCCCTGCCACACTTCCCCTGCGGGTGGGGGCAGCAGTGAGGGCTACAACCCTGTGCTGCTGCCCACTCTGCTCCCATGCACACAGGGGAAGTGTGGCAGGGTAGCGAGGAACTCAGAGCAGGCAGCTTTCTGCACCCCTCGCTGTGCTCTTCTGTGCCGGGTTCCAATGCTGCTCTGCAGAAGCAGTGAGGGCAGCACAGCGGGGAGCATTGCCGGTATGTGCTGCCTCCCCGGAGCCCAGGGCCAGTTCTGGGAGGCAGCTGGGGCTGGGGCCGGGATGGAGAGGCAGCAGATGTTTACAGGTGGGCCAGGGTCTGGGGAGATGTGTGTAG
>NW_005841882.1:2748290-2755331 GCF_000455745.1 Alligator sinensis | reverse complement strand
CCCAGAGCCAGGGCTGGCTGCAGCCAGGGGGGCTACAAACAGCTGCTTCCCTCCTGCCCCTGGCCCTGGACCAGGCCCCGGCCGTCTTCTGGCCCTGGGCTCCAGGAAGGCAGCAGGTGCCGGTACTGCACCCGTTGGGGCTGGGGCAGGGGGCGGGGAAGCAGCAGCTGTTTGTAGCCTTCCGGCTGCATCTGGCCCTGGCTGTGGGTAGCTGTTGATAGCCATGAAGCCTGGGCTGCTCCCAGCAGGGCTTGCAGCATCCCAGAGCTGGAGCCTGCTGAAGCTGGTAGGCTTCAAACAGCTGTTGCCTCCCAGGTCCGAACATGTGCCAAGGAAAATGGCCTTGTGTGCCATGCTCAGCATGCGTGGTGGGCGTTGCTGACCCCTGATATAAACACTTGAACATCTGAAACACTTTATTTCTGTGCATAGCATACATGTGAATAACTTGACTCACATGAGCAACGAAATCTTCACAAATCAAGGCTTTTATGTCTTTTGGGGACATAAGTTTAGTCAAACACCAATTACTGAGTTTAATACAATTCTATGGACTTCATTATGCCAGAGGTTAGGCTAGATGAGGTAATGGTTCCTTCTGAGCTTAAAATTTATGAAACCAGGGATAACTCATGTGAGTCAAGTGATATGTATGTGTTTTCAAGTTCTAACCCTGGAATAGCACTGTCCTAGTGAGCTGGGGTATATTGGAGGAATTTTCTCAGTATTATTATGAGTTTGTAAGACCAAAGCTTTGCATTCCATCCTCTATAGAACAGTGTATGGCTACAGTTGAATTTGATGATAGCTGTCATAGATTTATTTTGTATCTGCATCTTTTGTAAATTGCATAGTATAATAACTCATTTAAGCATTTCAACATTATGTTAGCTGAAGAAATTAATTTATTTTTAGATTACAGCTGCACTATTCTAGTATAAAGCTGTCAGTCAAAACTTACACAGAATATGAAAATGTGAACAACTGACAAGCAAACGAAAAAAAATATCTGCACATCAGCCATATGGACAAATAACCAACTATGGATTGGATTACCATAATTGTCAAGAGGGTTTCCATTCAGAAATCCTCTCTTTTGCCTGTTCTCTAATAGTATCATTACTGGAAGGAATGTTCTTAAAAGTAGCAAACTCCTTTGTATATTTGCTTTTGATCAAATAGCAAATAGTTTCAACCAGAGAAAATGAACAAACAGATGTATGGCTTTACAAACAATTAGACCACTTTCTCCCCCTTGCTTTCTAAATATGCATGTCTTTTAACACATCACATTTTTCTTGAGTTTGATATTCAAATATTTCTCAATGCCATTTTTGCAATGGCAAAATTTTATACATTTTGTTGATTTTGTGGCTTGGTCTTAACATTTTCAAATTTCAAATATTTCAACTCAAGCCATGTTGCTTAGTGCTGATTTTCACATCAAGCAGAGGATATTTTTTAGCTTGTTTGCTTATAATACCTATTATGGTATGAATAATTGTGGAAAATAAGAGCAATTTTTGCTTTTTGTGAGCAGTTTAGCTAGCAACATAGCATTTGCTTTTGACAAATATTCATAATGTATTAGTAAAAACCACATCGTAGGCACATAAAGGGGAATTCTAAAACTAATCTGATTAGAGCATCATTGTGTTGTTTTGACTTTTGAGTTTTGAGTATTTAAATTATTTTATTCACCAAAGAAATTTAATAACACTAAAACTAAGTGCCCACCAGCATAAGGAATCTACATATGGCCATATAGCATTTTTTCATAGCATCAGATATTTAAGTCACTGTAGGATTATGTCTCAAATAATGTTTGAAGTTTTTAAAAACAGTATTTGTTAAACTGGGAGAGCTCAAAGAAAAGAAGGGGTATAATTTTCAGTTTCATATTTTTAGATGCCAAATTATATTTTGAAGCATCTTCATAAAATACATTTGTTATATTTAGTCTACCAACTGTTCTCTTACATTTTCTTGCACTTAGCCTACTTTGTTCTTGACTCAGCAAGCTACGGGTTATTTCTTTTGAGATCCTAAGTGCTTTCAATTCCTGCTAACATAGTGGGAGTACTGGTTGCTGAGAACCCTGCATGAAGCACCCAGAGCCTTTCAAGAATGATATTTTCAGGAAGGGTTGCAGGGAAGCACAGAGGTTTCTAATGTATACCCTTACAGATTTTACTTAAAGGAAGTTCTTGACGTTATTTCTGCTTGCCTGTGTTACTTAAACCTCAGAAGTCAACATGCCACTTCTGAGCTTTAAAATGTAGAGTTTAGGGGGGGAAATTAGCTGAATTTTGGTTCCCTTATTTTAAAGTTCGATTAACCTGTTTGGATTATGATGAAGCAACAAGAAAGAAGAACATGACGTGGATCACATTGCTCTTTAGTGAGTGAAGCAAACTGCTAAGTCCCGTGATACAATGAACCATCTTACAAGAAGCACCATCAAACATTTGGAAGAGTGGAATAGTTTAGCACTATTCCCAATGCACTGAGCAAGATATCATCTACTTGCTTTATGCTCACTTGTTTATGGAGCCAGCTATTAAACAAGTCCATAAAAGTCTTCCATCTCTCTGGAACATAGCACTTAAAGATAAAAAAATATATTTAAAACATATAAATATGTGAATAACAGAACTAGGATCGTACACCACCAATATGTTTAGACATTGTTTGGTCCTTTTGACTGCTTTGCCTAACTTTAAACTAGTATGTTTCCACCATGAATTACTTCAGTCCAAGATGGATAGCTTATGGAGCCCCAGATATTATGGTGCACATCACACTGAGCAGCCCATGTTTACATGTTAATAACCCTAATCAGAAGATGCATTGTAGAATCTAATTCTAAAGTTGAATGGTTCTGTCTTGGATTGATCCAAGATATTAATTGTGGATTGTGGCCTTCCAAAATTTTGGAACATAACTATAAAACAATCCAGTTATTTGAAGACTCTCATAATGCATAAAAAAATCCATGTTTCTTTAAAATGGCAAAAGAAAAACTAGTTAGGATATCTCTTCCTTCTCTCTCTGAGTATGTCTTTTCCAGAAGCAAGTAAGCACAGAAGCATATAGCATGAGAAAAGATTTCTAGGACCCTGGGCAAAATTAACTTTAATAGGGGTTATGGTAAATATATATTAAAATCATTGTGAGATTGTAAAGGTATATACCACATGTTCAATTTTAGGCATGACACAAACCAGCCACAAAGATGTTCCTTATTATATGTGGAACATATTTGGGTTGCATAAATTGGGTTTCATGCATAGCATGTTACAATTTATATTGTGCTTAAAATATTAATTGTGCCATAATTGTAATGTGTATCAGGGGCCTAAGACTTGGCCCAACAAAACCAAACATGGCATTTAGCATATGCTTCATAACCAAAGACGAGAGAGAGACCTCTCCATTTTATTGTCTCCATAGATGGCTGAATAGTTCAAATTCTTTAATGCTAGCCCACCTTTGATTCATTAGGGCACTTTTCCTCTATCCATGCTATATGCTAAGTTTTCTTTAGTACATGTAGATTCTGTTAAACCAATGCCAAAATGAACATTGATACCAGGTGCCTGTATTGGCAGAATCTAATATCACACCTGCAGATAGAGTGTAAAATTATGTCATGTGTCATGCCTAATCACCACGAATGACTCTACTCTTCATCTCAAATAACATGATAACTTATACTCTGAGACTTCAGACAATGTAGCCCTAGCAAAATGAAAGCTTTTGTATCCAACCATATCAAACATAAAATATTTTACTGCATCAAAGTGGTTGATTTTTAGAGTATGTTTAACCAAATGAAATCTATCATTACCATGTAAAATAAAACCTATTTGTCCTGTACACATAGTCTGATAAATAGCATTTGGTCAGTATGGAAGAAATCAAAATTCCCTCATGTTTGCAACTAAAAGAATCGAGTATTTAAAGCACAATGTGATACAGATATAAATGGAGACAATTTGGAGTGACAGTCAGCTCCTGTAAGAACGTTATCCTTTGCCTCCTGCTGAGGGATTAAAAAACTCCAATCTTCATGTTTATTGCTCATTCAAAAAAAAGACTATCTAGGATTTGATGGTGGCAGGTCCCAAAGGTACAAGACAAAACAACAGTTTATCTACTGAGGGTATGGAGAGGTGTTCATTTGTAATGCTACAGGGTGATTTGGCAATTTTAGTGCTACAAAACTATAATGCATACAGGCATTCCAGCCCCTTTCATCAACAAAATTATTTCAGAGGTGAGCTCTCCAGCCAGGGGGAATTTGGGGTATTCAGGGGCTCCTTTTGAGGTTCCACCACCTACACAGCGGTCTGATCACTAACAACCTTTCTTCTCCCTAACCCTCCCCCACACCTGCCATCACCCTGCTCCACCAACCAGCTGATCAGATATTTGGCAGAAATGGACAGCCATGCAATCCCTGTGGCTGGCAGAGCTACAGCTGACTGGTGGAGTTGAGCTAACCAGTGGTTAGGACTGGTGAAGCTGGGCAGCTGGGCAACTGCTGGCCAGCAGAGTTGCAATTGGCTTTTGCAGGGGCTTATGAAATGGTAGTGGTGGCAGCAGGGCCTTAGCAGGGCTACCTTCACCCCTGGATGGATTATCAGGGAGAAAGCCTCTCCCCTTCCCTCCTTCCCTGCTTAGAAGGGGAGCAGAAGAGCAGAGGGTCCTTGAGACCCCTGCAATGCTATGTGGAACTTTACAGGCATTACACATATTGCTATAAAACACAGCCCTACCAAAGAGTTCCCTTTTGAAAGTGGTAATATTTTGTATTGCTTTTGTCTTTTTTGTAGCGTTACAAGAAGCTTGAATTGCTGTACACTCACTTGTGCCCTGCAGGGCTACCAGGGCATATTTAATGCTACAAATGTAATGCCTGTCCATGGCCTGAAGATGCTGAAACTTGGGAGCAGGATACTTCCTTCCCAAATGACATCCACCATATGGGGATTAACAGTGGAAGATCTCTCATATCCATATGATTTCACATACAAAGATTGTCTCCTGATAATGCTCTCCAAAACCAAACTGGGCCAGGCTCTTTCCCATCCCTACCTCCAAGGTTACTGATATGAGCTCCTGAACTCATAGTTTGTTGCCTATTTAACTTCAAATATTCAGAATGAGTAACTAGCATATAAACATTTGCTGAAATAGAACCTTGGTTTAACAATCAAAATGACATATGTCAGTTCCGGAGGTAGGTTTCAATTAAGTTTTCTCAGTTATTCTTAATGGAGAATATAGTAAAATTTTAGCCAACCAGAACCTTGTATTCTGGAGATTAACTGTCTACTTCTAAAAGAGAAAAATCTCAAAATATCATATTTACTCAAATCTAAGACAACCTTGGATTTAAGATAACCTTCCAATAAGTAGACTCTGTACCTGGAGAATTTATAAATTTGTTAAAATGTTCCATGTATAGAATCAAATTATTGATGGGTCATCTTTAATTCATCCCTCCCACCACTGCTGGGGGGCAATCAATAGGGAGGCAGGTGGTGCGGGGAGGTCAAACAGCTTTCCCCCTGCTTGTGCCTGTCCCCTTGCCACCTCTGCCCCTTGCCTGCCCCCCCATAGTCTCATTTCCCCCATTCCTCCCAGCATCTATTCCCCCCAGCCTCTGCTCCCCTACTCCCTCCCAACACCTTTCCCCAGTCTCAGCTCCATGCCAGCAGGCTCTGTCCCCACTGTTGCGGCATGGAGCACAGTCTTAGCCCAGCCCTTATAGCAGCTATGTGGGCTGTGCAGCACTGCTGTGGGGCTGGGATGGGGCTGTGCTCAGTGTCCAAGCCTGCAGTGTGCACAAAGCCTGCCAGCATGGAGCAAAGGTAAAGGGGTGAGGGAGAAGGGCAGGTGGGGGAGAACAGGTTACATGGTGTGGAGATGGGGAGAAGTGGCTGCAGGGGGAAGATAGGCAGATGCAGAGGTGGTGGGGGGGAGGAGGGGAGGCAGGCAGCAGCTGTGCCTATGGCCCCAACCCTGGGTAGGGTCTGGAGCCTAAGTCACAGCAGCCACCTGTCCTATCCTCCTCCCCACCTTGTATGTGATTCTAACACAAGGGGATCTTCCCCCCGCCCCCCATGCTACATGGTGGGGAAAAACTCATTTTGGAATCAAGTAAGTACAATAGCAATATTTGCTGCAAAAATATTTGCCTGAAGAAATGCATTATTTGTACGCATATTTGCCTATATACCAACATCCCACACCAGGATGGCATCCAAGCCTGCCTTACATATCTACAGGAACAAAATTACAACTCAGAATACAGACCCAAAGGAACAAGATTACAACCCAGAATACAGACCCAAAGATATCACTGAGCTTATACACTTCATCCTCACACACAACAATTTCACTTTTAATAATCAACACTTCCTCCAAATGATGGGAACAGCTATGGGCACTAAAATGGCCTCACAGTATGCCAACCTTTTTATGAGCCACCTGGAAGAAGACTTCCTCAAGAACTGCACCATCAAACCCTTGCTGTACTTAAGATACATCGATGACATCCTCATCATTTGGACTGAAAACCTACAATCTCTGATTGAGTTCCACCAGAAATTCAACAATCACCATCCCTCCATCCGACTTTCTTTAGAATACTCCAACACCAATATCCCCTTTTTAGACACAAGGATCAGTATCCAGAAGGGTAAAATACAGACCACAGTATACAAGAAACCCACAGACCAACATACATATCTGCACAGAACCAGCAATCACCCGAAACACACCAAAAAAGCTGTGACATACAGCCAAGCCCTCAGATACCACCGCATTTGTACTGAAGAGAACACCCGGGATTGCCACCTCACCAATCTTAAAAAGGCTTTCACCCAGCAAGGACACTCCTCCAGAGAGGTAGTTCGCACGTTTGAAAGAGCCACCTGGATACAACGTGAAGAACTGCTGCAGTACAGAAGAAAAACACCCACAAATAGCACACCGCTGGTTATGACGTATCACCCATCCCTTGAACCTGTA
>NW_005841882.1:2721141-2748145 GCF_000455745.1 Alligator sinensis | reverse complement strand
TGGATACTGATCATTGTGTCTAAAAAGGAGATGCTGGTGCTGGAGTATTCTAAAGAGAGTTGGATGGAGGGATGGCGATTGTTGAATTTCTGATGGAACTCAATCAGAGATTGTAGGTTTTCAGTCCAAATGCAATTGCAACCCATACTAGAAAGAGACCCTATTCTTAAAAAGATCTTCCCAGAGCCACCCATCCTAGCCTTCAAACAAGCACCGAACCTCGCTAACCTCATCACCAGAAGCAAACTTCCTCAAGCCCAGAACACACCAAAAGGATCCAGACCATGCCAGGACAAGAAATGCAAAACCTGCCAACACATCTCCACCACCCCCACTATTACTACACCCCACAACAGAGCCATCAGCATCCCAGGATCTTACAGCTGCACCTCCAGAAATGTGATATACCTCATCCAATGCATCAAATGCCCTGATGGAAGATATGTAGGAGAGACCAAACAACAACTGCGCACCAGAATGAACGCACACCGGAAATCCATCAAAGACACAAATATCCAATTACCGGTGGGGGCACATTTCTCACAGGAGGGCCACACTCTCTCCAATCTCTCAGTCCTGATCCTCAAGGGAAACTTACACAACACTTCCCAGAGACGAGCCTATGAGCTCCATTTCATCAACCTGCTGGATACTAGAGATCATGGACTAAACAGAGACATTGGCTTTTTGATACATTACAATCTGCCTGGCAACTGACTCCCCAGCCCAGCCCAGCCCCTGGCTTCTTTACTTTTCATTCCATCCAGGAAGAGCATGTACTAACTGCTGAAACTTCCTTAGCCTGATGAAGGGTTTTTGAACCCGAAAGCTTGCTTAATAAATAGTCTCCAACTATTTGGGTTGGTCTAATAAAAGATATCAAATTCACCCAAGGAATTGTCTGTCTTATTTGTACACAGGGATGCTCATTTTCATACACAGTAATGAGGGGTTTGTATACAGAAATGGATCTGACCTCAAAAAGTATGGCTAATTAGTAGGGTCATGTGAAACTTTACATCACATTCAAATAAGTTGTGTAATTTCTTGGAGTTGAGAAGTTTTTGGTCTAAACAATGAAAATAAAGTACATTACAATAAGGCCTTTTACAGAAATGATGTTTAACCTACTGGTAGACCAGCTTTTAAAGCCTTTTTTCCTGAGAATGTTGCTTTTCGTGGACGAAAAATAGGAGTGCCAATTTTTCTTTAAACCTTAAGGTTACTACAAAATCCAGAGTTTTACACATTTTGTTATTAAGGAAGAGGCTAGGGGAGATGCTGACAATTCTTAAAGGGACTCTATAGCCCCTCTGAAGTTAATATGGAACTGACCTGGCTAAGGACTTAATCTTTGAGGACAAAGATAATCATCTTTATAGCTTACAAATTCCTTATTAACATGCAGATAGTGTTACCATAGATTCAAGCTACACATTATGAGCAACATATTTTAGCTGTTTAAATTCATTCTCAGAATATTTAGTAAGATGAATAGGGGAGGTGAATGGCATTTCCCCAGTTGGCTATGGTTCCAGGTTAAGCAAGATGATAAACTCCTAATATGAAGATGGAACTTGTGGAAAGTGGCCAGAATGAAGGAACATTTCATCAGCTGAACACTAGTTCAGGCATCATTCTGGAAAAAAATAATTCTCCAAGGCTTCTCTTTTTAGGGCCTTTTGGAAAATGACAAAAAACAATGGAAAATCTAAGTGTGTGGTCTTCAGAATATTTCATATTAGTCTGCAAAGGAGACAACAGGGTTGGTTTTCAGGAAAAAAACACAAAAGCAATGACGTTTACTACAAGTTAACAAGAAAGACATGCTGTCCATACATTTGCAGACAAGCATGTGTAAAATTTTCTTCTTTCAATAAAGTGCTGAGAAGTCCCTTAGTAAATTTTTAGTTGGTTTCCCAGATTTTTAATGGAAAGAGACATTGTGCACACGTGCATGAATAATAATTGTCAGGATTCTACATGGATCTTGGGCTTTACATTTTCATATACTTTTAGATACCTAACTTAGTGTTTATCTCAGAAGGAACTGTCCAACTCACCCTGTGCTATGTGCCTTGAATTATTGTAATAATATGACTACAAGGCACTGTGCAGTGGCAGTTGTGACTTCACTGTGTAGCAAAGCACAGTTTCTAAAGCCAAGTGACTGACATTCTGCGAATCCACTCAATTATTCCTGAAGGTATGTGCAAGAGTGAAATGAGATGTCAGTGGGAGCTGCCTGAGTAAGAATTTACAAGGAGGTTAATCTCCTTAAAACTTTGGGCCTGGTCCTCGTCACAGTAAAATCTGCTTTTCATTGCTCAGCTGTGTAATGCAAGCTTCAAAATGTCTTAACCACCTCTGGGGTGGGGGGGGGAGCGGATCCTTTTGATAGACTTCCATCAGTAAATGATCTGGCCAATAGCCTTGATTTACAAAGGGGGGAACAAAGGGGATTCCTTTATTCTAAAACGTGTTCATAAACAGGACCCTTCATATGAACTTTGGGACAATATTTAGTCCTGGGCTCATTTCATGTAGAAAAGCTCCTGTTAAAAATATAACCAAAATAAATGATCAGCCCTTGGCTCAACACTGAAAATCAGCAGCAATACATTATGGACCAAATCCTTTTTTACCTCACCCATCTGAGACTCTGGCAAAACTCTGGTGCTTGTTTCAAATTTGTCTCTGTTATCAGATTTTTACCTTTTGATAACATACTAAAATTGTTAGCACTCAGTAGCATTTAGTAAAAAACACTGCAGGATTTGTAAATTATTATGGGTTTGGGAAGCAATGTTTTAATTCCAAGAGTGACTGGCAATTTTAAAAATTGGCCCCACAGAGATTAGCAGTAAGACTCCAGATAGCTTTATCTTGAGCATGACAAGAGCTGCTTTTCAGGCTAGTTGCTCTGGAAAGGAAATGCAGAACAATCAACAGTTTTACCGCTGAGATATTGCAAACTGCGTTGGCAAATTTCCCTCATCAAAGATGGCTCCATTGATAATACATTTTAGTTGTGCTGCTTGAGAAGTCCAAAGTAAAAAGAATGAGAGAAGTAAAAGAGATGTTTACAAATAAGTCATTTTACATGAAGGCAAACACAGCATTTCCCTTATTAAAGGATTGATATTTTATTCTACAGATGTTGTTTTGTATGATTGCTCAAAACATTTGTGTTCAAGACAAAAATCTTAAGAGTAATTGGTACAACAGTATTTGTAATTGGTACAACTGAAATAAAACTCTTTATAAGAACATTCCATTGAAGTTCTTATAAAACATCCACCTTGCAATCTGTTTTCATTGGAAATATAGAATAATAGAAAATTAGGGTTAGAAGGGACCTCAGGAGGTCATCTAGTCCAACTCCCTGCTCAAAGCTAGACCATCCCCAACTGGATCATCCCAGCCAAGGCTTTGTTTAGCCGGGTCTTAAAAAATTCCAGTGATGGAGATTCTACTACCTCTCTGGGTAACCTGTTTCAGTGCTTTACTACCTTCCTAGTGAGAAATTCTTTCCTAATATCTAACCTAAACTTCCTTTGCTGCAATTTGAGATTATTGCTTCTTGTTTTGTCACCTGCCACCACTGAGAACAGTCTAGCTCCATCCTCTCTGGAACCACCCTTCAGGTAGCTGGAGGCTGCTATTAAATCTCCTCTCAGTCTTCTCTTCTCCAGACTAAATAAATCCAATTTCCTCAGCCTCTCCTGAGAAGTCATGTGCCCCAGCCCCCTAACCTTTTTTGTTGCCCTCCACTGGACTCTCTCCAATTTGTCTGCATTCTTTCTGTAGCGGGGGACCCAAAACTGGACACAGTACTCCAAATGTGGCATCACTGGTGCAGCATAAAGGAGAAGAATTGCTTCCTTCAATCTGCTGGCAACACTCCTACTAATGCAGCCCAGCATGTTGTGAGCCTTCTTCACAACAAGGCCACCCTGTCGTCTCATATTCAGCTTATTGTCCAGTATAACCCCTGGGTCCTTTTCTGCAGAACTGCTGCTTATCCAGTTGATCCCCAGGCTATGCCAATGCCTGTGATTGTTCCGTCCTAAGTGCTGGACTTTGCATTTGTCCTTATTGAACCTCAGGGCTAGGCACAGACATTACACATAAACCAGTTTAAGCAATCAGAAACTGGTTTAAACCTGTAACAGAGCAGATGTTCTGTGCATGTAAACCATTTAGAAAATGGCTGAAACTGTTTTGAGATAAACCTTAATGGTTTATGCAGACCCCTTACTTGCTGGTTTAAGATAAACCAGACATCCCCAGCATCCCAGCATGCTCTCTGGGTTGGGCGGGGCTCTCTGCTCCACAGCAGGGCTGTCTCTGCTCCCTGGCTGCAGCTCGGCAGAGACTTGCAGGCACAGCAGCATCTGCCTGGCTTCTCCCTGCTAAACAGGGATTATTCCCCCCTCCTCTGTGCCTTACACAGACACCTCAGCATTCGTTAGCAGATCACGTGCTGGCTACAGTCCATGCTGTGGGAGGTGACCAAGACAGACAGGCTTTTTGGAGCTAATCAACAGGTAGCTTAATGTTCTTCTTTGGAAAAGCTGTTTAAGAAGAGCTGTTTGCTCCCTGCCTCACCCTTACCACTCCCTGCTAAGCAGGAATCCCGCCCTCCCCTTTGCCTTGCCAAGAGGTGTCTGTGTATTAGCTAGCAGACATGCTGGCTACTGTCCATGCTGAATCAACAGGTAGAATCAACAGATAGCAGGTAATGTCCATCTCTTGTTTTCTTAATGGGGTGATAAACACTGAGTTAGGGGGTGATAAATGCTGTTATCAATTCCCTGCTGGGCTAATTAGAGCATCCTGCCCAGGCCTGGCCATACCTCACTCAGCTCAGTATTGTTCAAGGGAAGGGAGGGCAGCTTTTAGCCGGACCCACTGCAGGCATGAGCCTGCATGTCTGGGATGTCTGTGCAGTTACAAAGTGATTTAAACTAGCCAGGTTAGATTAACTTGCAAAGATTGAATGAATTCAGGCTCAGGCTTTTTGAATACCTGTCCCTAGCCCAAGAGATTTATTTTGGTCCAATCATTGAAGTCTCTCTGAATCGTCGCCCTACCTGCCATTGTACCTAGTACTTCCTCCCAGCTTGGTGCCATCTTCAAACTTGCTGCAAACTTTATATGGAATATAAAGCATGCCTTTGCATTTAATTTTGGCAGTGATCACTTATTGCTTAAATATTCATAAAATGAGAAATATTTACATGTGAAGTTGGCAACATCCTGATAAAATTCAGTACCAGGGCAAAAAGCATGGAAATTGCATTTGAACCCCAGAGACCCTGGCCTGGTTCTGTGCACAGAGGTGATTTGTACACCATACGCTGTAGATAGGAACATGTGTCTGTCTGTATGTGATGCAACATTCTGGCAGATAGTCTGAGTAATAGTCAGACTTATGAGAAAAATTCAGGCAGATACTTTCATTTATATAAAATCTCTCATTCCATGCAAGTGCTGGCAACAGCCCAACCATTCGTTCTCATAATTCATAATCACTTGCAAATCTTTGTGTTTTTAGTGCACTTGTACATAAATTATGTTATTTTATAGTGCTGGCGAATCATCCTTGGGTTTGGAGATCTATAGTTAGTAATCAGATTTTCAGCCTTTTTGCTACACATTCAGTTAAAACAATGTGCAACTTCCACACTGCAGAAAGCCCCACAAAGCTGACGAACTAACAGGGAGACAACAATTTTCGACTTGAATTCTAATGTTTGCTGCTCTGGTCATATAAAAGGGATTCTGGATGAGTTGCTAAATCTGTGTAAATGTCCTTAGTATAAATGAGAATCATGCCCATGAACATCTTGAGCTTGTATACAACTGCCTAGGCTTCTGCAATTCATAAACTAGGCATCCCTGTGCTTACTTCCCTGATGGGCCCTATCCAGTAACTGGGCACTGAACTAACAGCTCAGTATAGATGACAGCAGCCATAGCCAGCTGGAGGAAGGGAAGGTGGTAGTGATCTTTTATGTAATAGCCTCATGGTTAGAACAGTCATTTCTAGTTCCTCCTTGAAGTTTACTGTGTCTAAATTGCACCTAAGTCCCATGTGAGTGCATAATTTATTGGCCTGGATTTCACTATCAGTTGGGGAACAGTTGGGGAGCAGGAGCGAGGGGAGCAGGGTGCACGTGTGCCACCCGCACGTGTACCTGTTTACCTCGGCGGAGGCGGCAGCAGCTGAAGCAGCATCAGTAATATGTTATGCAGTCCAGAAACATGGAATGAAAATTGTTCTTGTGACCACAGAAGCATTTTAGATCCTTCCGGTGAGGCCCTTATCCAGGTCATTTCAATCTGTTTGATTAATGTTTCCTTTTTTCTCTGTCATTACTTATAGGGAAGTGGGGGAGGTACAGATTTCTTTCAGAAGAATGCAGTCTAAATGGAAACAGATTCGCATTTACAAGACTTTAAGAATATTTTCCTTTATTTCTTCCAAATCAATAGAATCTGGCAGGTAAGTCATAATGGGCTGCACTCCAGGCCCCAACATGGCCCCCTTACAGGGGTTGACTGAAGGAGCAGTGGGTACATCCAGAGCATTCCTGTATTTCAGCTCTCTACTGTTAGCAGATTTCTTTGAGGACTGGTAGCATTCAGTACAAGTTGGAGGAGCCCTGAGACACCTCTGTTTCTTTGGATTAGTGGCAAGAAAAGGGGTGGGCGGAGACAAGTGAACTCCAGTATGTCCCTGGGACTGGGAGTTGTACTAAGCAAAGCTTGGCTAGACCCATGTGTTAGCTGAGCTAGAGGCTTAGGCTTACTTAAGATGGTAGGAAGGGCTTAGTGTCTGAAAGTCCCCTAAGTTCAGAAAAGAGCTGAACTACTGAATTAAGCAGTATTGGACACCATCCCATAAGGATAAGAACAGACTGAGGACACTCAGGACATCTTTCTTGATGAGGTCAAGATGGGTTGGTACCAGCCTCCAAAGGGCAGTTTTCTGCACCTTCACAGCATCAGTGTAATCGATCAGCAAGACTGTGGTTTTGGGCAGTGGCATAAGTCGGGCAGAGCAAACATGGCAACCAGCCTGGGCGCTGACTTGGGGTGGGATGGGTGGGACAGGGGAAGGACAAGCAAAAAAAGTGGTTGTTGACAGCTATGTGATTGCAATTGTAAACTGCAGCAGCAACTGGAAGTCACTGCTGCCCCTGTGTACCGGGCACCTGGCTAGGTCCCTATGCTGCTGGTTTTGACACTTGGTAAAGTCCTTCTGTAACCCAAAACTAGTATAAGAATGGAGCTATAGTGGCTGTTGACTCACTGTGTATCTCGCGCAGACTTGTAATCAACCTAAACTAGTGATTAGTGAAAAGATGCCTAGCAAGCTAAGTTTATGCCTCTTCTCTGTTACCGTGTGTGCTTAGCACTGCTACAGGTATCATTAAAGCTCTCCCTGAGTAGCACCAAGGGCCTAGAATGGTATAAACTCAAGTATATGCTCTGAGAACCTAATCAGCATGTGCATGCTGGTTTTGTCATTTGGATATTTGCATTGTAGGTATTTGCACAAGTGAATATTAAATTTGGTGGCATCACTTCTATAAGTTTGGTCAGACTTTCAGGTAACTACATGTAACCACATATAAAAAGTTACTTGTATGTAGTATACTATAGTTACTTTTTCTTCCTGTACATTACCTCTTCACTTAAAGCCATGTTCCTTATTCTGGCATGCCTGTGGGTATCAGGGGGGGGGGTGGGACTTTATGTCAAGGAGCACTACACATCCTCTGCCAGCAGTATGGGGTCAGGGGAAGGGCGAGCTGAAGTGCTCTGGGTCAAGATCCAGGGGGGGCAAGGCGAGAGGGATTTGACGGTGGGGGTCTATTACAGACCCCCCAATCAGGAGGAGGAGCTGGACAGGGAATTTTCAGGCCAGCTTGCGGAGACACTAAAAGCAAGGGATGTAGTTGTCATGGGCGATTTTAATTACCCGGACATCTGCTGGGAGGAGCAGTCAGCCGGGACGGACCGCTCCAGGAGGTTCTTGGCCGAGTTGCAGGACCTCCACTTGATTCAGGAGGTGCACAGTCCCACCAGAGGAGATGCTCTGCTGGACCTGGTCCTGGCCGCAGGCGACGACCTGGTAAGAGGCCTCCAGGTTCTTGACCACCTGGGCAATAGTGATCATCGCGTGCTGGAATTCACCATCCAGCGTAGAGTGTCAAGGGCCCGCAGCAAGGTGGTGGCCCTAGACTTCAGGAGGGCCAACTTCAGTGAGATGAGGAGATTAGTGGGAGAGGAACTGGGGTCCTTGAGGGCAGAGGAACTCAGCGTCCAAGAGGAGTGGTCGTTCCTTAAGGAAACGATACTCGGGGCCCAAGGGGTGTCCATCCCGACAAGAAGCAAGGCGGGCAGGAGTGTCCAAAAGCCCCCCTGGCTCACCAAGGGTGTCCGGGAATGCCTGCTTGCCAAAAGGGTGGCGTACGCCCGGTGGAAGGGGGGTGTAATCTCCAAAGAGGAGTATACCTCCTCTGCTCGGGCCTGCAGGCGGGCTGTTAGGAAGGCCAAGGCGGAGATAGAGCTCGGATTAGCGTCCAGGATTAAGGATAACAAAAAGTCCTTTTTCAAATATATTGGGAGGATGAAGAAGGCGCCGGGTAATGTGGGGCCCCTGCAGGATATGCGGGGCAATCTGGTGGTTGCGTCAGAGGATAAAGCGGACCTCTTTAACCAATTCTTCACCTCCGTTTTCTTGTGCAGGGACCGGGACTTCCCTGCTGTGATAGAAGCCGGACGCGAGGGGATCGCCTTCAGACCTCAGGTTGGGGAGGACCGGGTTAGAGAGCTTCTGGAGGGGCTGGACGCGTTCAAGTCAGCGGGTCCGGATGCTCTCCACCCCAGGGTGCTGAGGGAGCTGGCTGGGGTTATTGCAGGGCCCCTGGCACGGCTCTACGAGCGATCGTGGTGCTTGGGCCAGGTGCCAGACGATTGGAAGGTAGCTAATGTGGTCCCCATCTTCAAAAAAGGGAAAAGGGAGGACCCGGGCAATTATAGGCCCGTCAGTCTTACCTCAATCCTGGGGAAGCTCTTTGAGAAGATCATCAAGGAGCACATTTGTGATGGGCCGGCATCCGAGATGATGCTCAGGGGCAATCAGCATGGATTTATTAGGGGGAGATCATGTCAGACCAACCTGATTGCCTTTTATGATCAGGTCACAAAGGCCATGGATGCAGGTGTCGCGGTGGATGTAGTCTTTCTGGACTTCAGCAAGGCCTTTGACACCGTCTCTCACCCCATCCTAATTAGTAAACTAGGCGACTGTGGCATAGATGCCTACACGGTCAGATGGATTGCAGATTGGCTGAAGGGTCGCACTCAGAGGGTGGTGGTGGATGGATCATATTCGACTTGGGGGGAGGTGGGTAGTGGAGTCCCTCAGGGCTCGGTCCTGGGCCCTGCGCTGTTCAATGTCTTCATCAGCGATCTTGATGTTGGGGTGGAGAGCAACCTGTTTAAATTCGCTGATGACACCAAAATTTGGGGGGAGGTGAGCACGCTAGCAGGGAGAGAGAGATTGCAGAAGGATCTGGATAGGTTACAGGGGTGGGCAGACAGGAACAGGATGCGTTTCAATACGGACAAGTGCAGGGTGCTGCACTTGGGTAGTAGGAACCAGCAGCACACTTATAAGATGGGGAGCTCCCTACTTGAGAGCACGGAGGCGGAAAGGGATCTTGGTGTCATTATTGACTCCAAGATGAACATGGGCCGACAATGCGAGGTCATGGTTGGCAGGGCTAACCGGACCTTGTCGTGCATCCACAGGTGCATCTCGAGTAGAGCCAGGGAGGTGATCCTCCCCCTCTATGCGACGCTGGTCAGGCCGCAGCTGGAGTATTGTGTCCAGTTCTGTGCGCCCCATTTCAGGAGGGATGTGGACAACATGGAGAGGGTCCAGAGGAGGGCCACCCGCATGATCCGGGGACAACAGGGCAGACCCTACAGTGAGAGACTGCGGGACTTGAACCTATTCAGCCTCCACAAGAGAAGGCTGAGGGGGGACCTGGTGACCGTCTATAAACTCACTAGGGGGAACCAGAAGGGTTTGGGGGAGACGCTGTTTCCCCTAGCCCCTGCTGGCATAACAAGGAATAATGGGCACAAGTTGATGGAGAGGAGGTACAGATTGGACATCCGAAAAAACTACTTCACAGTCAGGGCGGCTAGGAGCTGGAACCAACTTCCAAGGGAGGTGGTGCTGGCCCCTACCCTGGGGATCTTTAAGAAGAGGCTGGATACTTACCTGGCTGGACTCATTTGAGTCCCGTTTTTGTTTTTAGGGTGAGTGGTTTTGTTTGTGTTTTTGGGTTGTTCTCCCGCCCTGGCGGGGGGTCGGGCTAGAAGATCTATTAGGTCCCTTCCGACCCTGAAACTATGAAACTATGAAACTATTGGGTTGTGAATCCATTCTACATGTACCAAAGTCCAGGAGAGAGCAGGATTTCAGATGCATACCCTTCTTTAGTGCTTCTTACCAGCTTACTTAGGTGTCCCTGCTTTGTGTGCTGTGAATTTCAGTCTTAGGAGCCCAAAAGTCTCCATTTAAAATATAGGGAATATAGGCATTTAACTAGGCATCTAACCTGTAGCTGTGGCACTGTTCAGTGCCACTATGTTTAAGTTACATCTTGGATGTGGCCCTAAGGGCCTAATTTAGCTTTGTAGAGCCATTACCTTTGATGCTGATGTGCAAGAAAGAAACAAACTTGACTCAGAGATTGTAGGTTGAGTGTATAGGGCTGGCAGAAAAGATGTTTTTTTACTTGTAAATGAAACCTGCTTGATATTGAAATTCCAGAGATAAAATCTAGGATGCTTTAATACTCAATTTACAGATTCACTGTTCAGGAGAGAGTAGCTCGGTAAGTGTTTCAGGTGGTCTTACATAGGCAATTTGTGAAAGTGTGAAATTCATTTTTAATTAGCTTAAATGTGAAGTTAGCTATAATGCAAGGTATAAACTGTCACAACCCAAAGTTGTGATTTTCTTGTTTGTGTGTGCTTCAGCATCGCTAAATTGTGTTCCCGCTAAATTGCAGCTCTTTTGCACGGTGGAGTGTTCTGTTGCAATTAAGAACCCGCGTGCAAGAGTTTTCCCCGCCAGTTTTGTAGCCTTCTTTGCATCGTGCATTTCTTTTGCATTATGGTGATGCACGGTACAAGGAAGTTCCCGCCATTTGTATTGAGATTTCTGCCACATTATTGGCCAGTCTTAATATAGGCACACGTGGCGGCTAGCTATTGGCTTGCTAGCTGTACAAAAGGCTTGGGTAGTTTCCGCCCAAGTCGGAGAGAGAGAAAGCACGTGGAGTTTGGGAAAGGAGCGTGAGGATCTCTAAGCGCTGCTGATCCCTTCGAACCTAGCTTTTTCCTTAAGAGGGCAACAGAGGTTTACTTTGTCGAACCCACGGAGTCTTAACAGCTCTGGGGGACCTGGGAACCAAGTGAAACCCCCGGAGATTCAGCTGCTCCATGAGAGAGAATTGTTAAACCCGCGGAGCTTAAACCACTCCGGGGTCAGGAACCGAGTCTATTAGAGTCCTCCACCGAGAACTCAAGTGGAGCTGTGCCTGGAAAGCTGACCAGACTACACCGCGACCACCTTGGGTGTAAGTAAATAATCTTTTCAATCAACCATTACGCCTCCGTGACTGATTCTAGCTCGAGCGTACCATACCGTGCCGCGGTTTTCTCCGGCCCCGCGTGCCCGGGCTGCTGGCCACAGCCTGTGTGCACAAAGACGGGCCCGGCTCGCCCCCGAGATCGGGAGCCGGCCCGCACATAAACTACTCATGCAGATGTGGAAACAATAAGCCAGCTGTATGCCATAATAGTACTTTAACAATTAATACCCAGCTGGGGGTAAGTGCGCTTGGTAGGAGTCTGTGTGTTTCTCAGCTGGCAACAATGACTGTGGCATAACTAGCAATTTCAGTGCCCTGGGCAGAGATGCTGCTGAGTGCCATGCTCTCTCTTTCAGCACCCTGGCCAAAAGTTGGAGGGAGTCATTCAACAGCACTGCTTTTTAATGCCACCAAAATGACATCCAGATCCAGCCCATGGAGCCATATCATCTGGCTCTTGGGGCTCCCCAGGAATCCAGAAATTTAGTAGCGGGAAACACTACTGCTGTTTCTCACTGCCAAATTTCCAAGCCCTGTGGGACACATGGCATCGACCTGCATACTGGCATGGGGCCTTATCTGGTGCACTGGGCCAGAGCTGGGGCATGATCCAGCACATGGGGCTGAAGCTATGTGCCAGTTCACTGAGGTGTCTGGCCTAGTGGGTAGACCCAGAAGTGCAGAGTTGGGCTACGGGTTGGAGTAGCAGAGGGCAGATCTAAGTTCCAGGCCAAAGGGTGAGGGTCAGAAGCCAACAGTGAGGAACCAGATACCAAATTGAGGGGCCAACTAGGATCAGGAGTCAGGAAGCAAGCCAAGATCAAGCTGAAGTCAGAAGTTCAAGGGGCTAGATGCATGAACGGGGATTCCAGGGCAGAAGCTGCCAGGACAGGAGCTGCTCAAGGACAAGGGACCAAGATGTTGTGCAGCAAGGTTCAGGTGCTACAGGAGTTTCTTAAAAGCAGACTCAGGAACAATCAACCAGAAGGGGCTATGGCTCAGCTGGATCTGATCTGTTCATAAGGTTCAACTAGCTCAGTTAATCAGCTGTGGGGAAAGAGCCTCACTTAGCCTGTCCTTACAGACTAAGGTTCACCTGGCCCTGGTTAATTCATTAGATTTGGCTGGACCAGTTAATTAAACTTCAGGGCATGAGCCTTACTTAGATGTATTCTTATGTAACCTGGGTGGTATGCAGAAGGCACCTGCTCTCCAATTGAAGGGATTCAGTGGGTGTGTGTACACTGTGAAGAATGTGGCTGCCTAGCTGTAGGCCAGCTCACCTCCTTTTCCTATGGAGCAGATCAGAGACCCAGGACACTCAGTGATATTTAACTATTTACAGGTTTAATGATACACTATTATATAAAACTTGCAACCATGAACTTGCATACATATATCTATGTACATATATATTCACACTTGTTATTTACAGATATAGGTTTACACCGGCAATAGCTCTTATTAACCCTTGACTCAGGTACAGGCCTAGTCCTCTGTGGCCTTCTGATTAGTCTGCAGCCTCTGCCCCCCTTGACAAGTAAAGGAACGCTTAATGATAAAACACAGGTTAATCAACAAAACAATGACAAAAATATCTGGCAGTGATGGGACAATAATTGTACATGCACAATCTGGTTACATCAAATGAGTCACAAATATATACAGATAACCATACAATGAGTTCAGATATACAACAGCTTACAATCCTCTCCTTATACAACAATAAGGATGCAACATTTACAACAAGAATCCCAGTACCTAAGGAAATGGATCACGTCAATGGCACGTCAGCTGTGCCCAAAGAAGAAATGGCACCCGGAGAAGGATCCCGTTACCTTACAGAACAGTACAACAAACCCTTGCTATTCACAGGTTTGGCATTCGCGGTTTCAAATATTCATGAATGCTGAACCACTTAAATACACTTAATCCCACTCTTTGGGAGCTCTGCGTGTGCTGCTGCCACGCTGCTGCCGCGCTCCCACCATCACCAGAGCAGCTGTAATCCCTTGCCTAGCTGCCGGGAGCACTGAGTTTATGAACGCAGTGCCTTATTCATGGATTTCACCATTCGCGGGGGATACAAGAACGTATCCCCCATGAATGGCGAGGGTCGCCTATAATACCCTCTACTAGGTTACTCAGCTAGGAGGGGCCCATAACCAGGAAAACCACCCTTAACAAACAGGGGCCCTAGACTCCTTTCTATGTCCAAGAGCAAATCATCTCCACCCATCAGGGGCTTCCCATTGATTGCCCACAGTGGGGAGGCCTCTTTCTCCCCTGTGGAAATCCCCTTCCCAGGTAACTCATGACTCTTGCAGCTTTTGGAGAGTTAGGCTCGTCCCCAGTGCTGGGTTGGGCTGAGATGTCCTCCCTCACTGGGGTGGTCGACCTGTGCTGCTCACTGTGGGAAGGCCTGAGCTGCCTCATGCAGCCACCTGGCCTGTTGGCTCAATCTCAGCCATGTGCACTGCCCTGTGCACTGAAGAAGGCACCTGCCTCATGCAGGGATGGGGACCCACGCTGCCTTGTGCAGCTGCTGTGATCCCTTTCAGCTCTCCAACCCTGTGCCCCAAGGCTTCTGCCTCATGCAGGGTTGGGGACCCTCACTGACTGTGCAGCCACTGGTGTCCTATCAGCTCTGTTCAGGTCTCTGCCCCGTGCATCACCCATGAACCAAAGGGGTGCCTGTCTCATGCAAGGATGGGGGCATGCGCTGCTTCATGCAGCTGCTGAGGTCCCATCTGTTCCTATACCTGCTCCAGCCCTGTGCACTGATTCATACACCGGGGGCTCCTGCTTCGTGCAGGGTTGGAGACCCGTGCTGCCTTGTGCAGCCGCTGAGGTCCCGTGTACTGCTCTGTGCACCAAAGAGGCTGGACTCCTGCCTTGTGCAGGGTTGGGGACCTGCACTGCCTTGTGCAGCCATGGCATCCCTTCAGGGCACACCCCATGCATCGCTCTGTGCACCGAAAGGGCGGGGCTCCTGCCTCATGCAGGGTTGGGGACCTGTGCTGCCCCGTGCAGCCGCCAAGGTCCCATCTGATCCGGGACCCTCTGTGCATCAATCTGTGCGCTGACACCGTGGCTCCCTCCAAGGCAGGGCTGGGACACAGCCGTTTGCTGTTCCCTACTAGGCGTTGTCATCTTCTGGGCGCTTCTGGGGCAACTGCTCTGCTGGTCAGCTCTACCAGCTCTTCATTAGTCCCTGTCTTCATCGTCTCTCACCGACAGCCACCCATATGCTGGGCACATGGGCTTTTATCTCTTCTGGAGGCTCTGCCTCCAGATTGAAAATGGACCAATAGGAAAGCCTGTGGAGTTAGCTCTTCTTCATCTTGTCCCTGGGTCAGGAGGGGGCAAGCTTGCCTCCTGCCTGCTCTTGATTGGTGGAAATGCCCCACCAATTGGCCTGAGCCATTTTTGCTCAAGTTAACAATCCAGGCTGCTGGTGAGCCCACCAGCCATCCTGCCACACTTACAAGGCCAGCCCTGCATGTTGGACTGGAAGGAAAAGAAAGGGAGGGAGTGAAAAAGCAAGCTTCCACTTTAACAGTGAGATGTAGGAGAAAAGACAGGGCACATGAAATGCTACCTTAACAGCTAGGTGAGATCTTCCTTCCCTCATTCCTGTGGGTGAGGTAAGCCTTTTTATAACCTCTGTCATTGTCTTTGCTTACATTAGAAACAATATTAATAAAAAATATTTTTGATAAAATAAACAAGAACAAATAATGCCTCATTGCTGCCTAAATGTAGCACAATTAGAGCAAGGGAACATGCTAGGCTGTGCAAAGCCAGAATTAAAAGTAATGGTCTCTGGTTCCTCCTTCACTCATTACTGAATATCTCGCCAGGGAATGATGCTAGTTCTATGGGAAGAGTGTATTCCCACCCTTAGCTCAGTCTGTAACTTCAGCTCCTTTCCTCGTCTAGGAAAAAATAAATCCCAAGATTTCATTTTTGGTAAATATCTTATTTGCTGAAAAACTTGGGCTTGGATATCGTGAAACTATTCGCAAATTCTATGCATATTCACAAAATGTTTCAAGTGGGAAAAAAATCAATGGGGGCTGGATTCACAAAACTGCATCCAGCAAAGATGTGGAATAATCAGTAAATTCTCTCCTCTGCCAGACAGGTTTTGAACCTGCATCTCCCAAGCTGGAAGTAGACTTTCTAGCATACTGGGGTGGAGCTCCATCACTCTCCTGCCTTGGCAGCCTTTCACTTTGTAAAAATAAGTATTCACTGGCATGGTGTGTGTGTTTCAGGGGTCCCATCTCCCAGATGAATTTTGAATCTCCCAGGGCAGAATGCATTTTCTTCCTGTTATTTTTCTGGCTCAGTAAGTATTGAATTCATAGAATTATAGGGCTGAAAGAGATTTCAAGGATGATCTGGTCCAACTCCCTGCACTCCTAGCGCATCCCTTTCCAATATGTATCCAGACTCCTCTTGAAACCCCCCAATGAACATTTTCCACAACTTTGCTGAGCAGTCTATTCCACTGCCTTATTTCTCCAACAATAAGGATTTTTTTTTACCTGGATTTAATCTAAATCTACTTTGCTGCAATATAAAGCCATTGCTTTATGTTCCACCCCTGCAGCCATGGAGAACAGTTGTTCTTCCTCTTCTTTATGGCAGCCTTTCAGATATTTGAAGACTGCTATCATGTCTGCTCCCTGCCCCCCCACATCTCCTTTTCTCCAAGCTAAACATGCTGAATTCTCTCAACCTTTCCTGTTACAGCTTTCTTTCCAACCCCTTTATCATTGTTGTCACCCAACAAAATTATTCTATGAAAAGTGAAACAGCTGCAACAGGAGAGACTGAGGGAGACTATCTTACAGTATGGGGTAAAGGTATTCTGTCCCTGGAGATGTGACTCTAAATACCCTCAGGCAAAGATCTCAGTCTTTGTGGATCAGGGTCATAGCCACTGGTTTATTTGGAAAAAAAGGGGAACAATCTTCACCTCCAGTTATGTGAGTTTAGTCCTAAATTTTTATCATAAACATCTTTTTGAATGAAACCACATTTTTCCTTCTGGAGCAGGAAAAAGAGCAACAAATATTTTGGGCTGATCTAAAGCATTCCCTTCACCCCAGTCACAAAGCCCTAACAATGGTTCAAACCTATCCATTCTAGACACATTTACAATGTCATACCCTGCTTGAAAATCATAGACTATTAGAAGACAAATTAATCTCTGGCGTAAGTCATGAACTGATGCAATTCATCTCTGGTGTAAATTGTGAACTGATGCAATTCACCACATGCTGAACCCTAAATACCGATCTAAACCATGATGCGTTGGAAAGGGATATACATTTTTAGACAATCTGAAACTGCTCAGGTTGTTGAAAGAGTCTCAAAATGGTCAGGTCTTTCAATGAGTCACATCTGGGAAAATCCTCCAGGAAAAAAGAGGGAAGTCAGAGACTTCTATTTCTAAACAAACAAACAAAAATGTAACCCCCCCCCACAACATCCTTGCACTCAATGGTATATTTTTTTTCTGAATCATTCAGAAATAATAAAGGAAATAATGAACTTTCATTTCTTTTACAATTCGCCTTTAAGGCCCAGAGTGTCAAAAACTTTTATTAAAATTGTTATTAAGTGTTTGATACCAGGAAAACCTTTTTACAAATTGAAAATGCAACAGATTTATAGCATGGTGCATAATATATGGATCAAAGCATTACTGATTAAGGTATTTACTAAAGTGAAAGCATTGCCCAGGGAGTAAGAGCACTTTGTGTGTCAGGGTGGAAAGTATTAGTTTTTCTTATTCTTTCCTTAGGTTTATAAGTCAAGAGAGACTGTCTATCTGTTCACTTGAGGCGCCGCTGATAAATACTTCAAATAGTAGTAGTTAGTTAAGGTCACCTGCTCGCTAGTGCTGGCCAGAAAATAAGAATTCCATTTCATGAAAAAGTTATGGATATGGAATTTCTTTTTGTTCAACATTGGAACAAAACCAACACTTCTGAACGATTTCATGAGAAGAAAGGAAGAAAAAAGATGTTGAGAAGAGGGCCACATCTGCCCAGGTTAGCTAATCACACATTGGTGCTTTGGAGGCTGGGAGACCCAGGTTCAAATCCCTATACAACATACCATTGGCTATTTTGGGGTGTCGCTCTTCCCAGTTTTGAAGAGAAATTTCCTATGAGGCCTGAAAATATTTCCCCAAATCTGATGCATTTCTGCAAAAAGTTTCAATTTTGATAAATCAGCATTCTCTGATGAAAAAAATATGTTGCCCAAAAAGTCTTGACTAGACTCACAGCTTTTGGTTTTCCACTAGCAAGCACCTGTTAGCCTATGAGATGGTTATTAAAAAACCCTTTTGAGGATAAAGGGGTGAGAAAATAAGGTTTTGGTGACCTTCAAATGTATTTGCTACCATTTGCTACAGCACATGGGGCAGTTTCTCTAAGTTTTCTCTCCTTTTCAACATATAGATGAATTCAGAAATTCCTTTTGCCATCTTAAGCTTCCCACATGGCAGCTTAAATGACAAGAAGTTAAAAAATGTCTTATTTTAGACAATGTTGCTATGCAAGTGCTTTCCAAGATTTTGATTTCCTGTGTGAAATTTGAGATTTTATGACATGCAGTTATAAATATCACACTCCTTCCTACACACCAAGAAAACCAGACTTCTCTTTCAAGAGAGACAGTTTTTCATTTTGTTTGTTTTGCTGAGACAGAGGAAAGGAAAGAGACATGTGTGCTGTGGGTGACAGTAGGAGAAAGAAGGTTTTCTTAGGTCAGGAGAATAGAGAACAGTTCTTCAGCAAAAACTGATAGAACAAAGACAAAGGAGGATAGAATGAATTATTAAGGGGAAAAGTGGAAAGGTATTCCTATCAATCCCACACCCAAATTCTCTTCCATTCTAAATAAGGGAGAGAGAATTCATCTATGACCCCAGAAATGGTAAAATACCCCAGACTTCTCTTCAACTGATGACTGAGCTAGTACAGTCTCAGGGTGGAGCAACAGTAGCGCTCATACTGGTCATTTGTTTGTTAAACTGAGGTCGCCTCCAAGTTGGGGATGAGTCAAACTTTTCTGGCTGGTAGGAATTTCACTGGATCACTGACGAAAGTTGTATTATGGTTGTAATGTATTTGTGAAGAAACAATGAGTCTGAGGTTCTGGGAGGAATTCTCTGCCCTGTCCTAGGGGTATTGTTGCTGTGACAGAGTGGTAGATGTCTGTAACAAATTATGAACTGCACTTGGTATTATGTGGTGACCACATGTCTGTACTTGCCTGTGGTGAAGAATTTCAAGTGGCTTCCGTGCCCAGTGAAGATACTTGATACTGTCTCTTTAGATCATCACCGAGGAGCCATCAAAATGGCAATCTAAGGCCATTGCCTTTGTTTTTCAACAGTGGCTCACCCCCATGAAATAATGGTCTTCTTATGTATGGCAGAATGGGGCAAGTATGAGTAGGGGGGTAGCTCAAACTTTCCAGTGGACTGCGCACCAGAGAGGCAGACTCCGAATGGGAGGCTGCTCTGTGTCAGGGGGTAGGGCTTACTATTGTCACATGTAAACAGGACTTGAGGACTGCTTTTACTTCGCTTGAAACATGGACACACATCAGATTCTCAAGCAGGAGTGAGAAGACCAGGAGAGGCTCACAGGACTTTTATTTCCAAAAATCTGTAAGTTATGAGTGCTTTGAGAATAAATTTTCTGTGGTTAAAAAATCTCTTTGCTAAGTCTCTATTCCTTGTAACTCTGACAAATTTCCCATGGAATGTTTATAGCCTCATGAGATCTATATAGGGGATTGTATATAAGTGATTTGATCAGGGGCTTGAGTGGTCTCCAACACTCATTTTTGCTGTTTATAGTATATATATTAGTATACCATCCCAAAGATATTAGCGACGAGATCTGAGCTTCAGAGCATGTCCTAGAATCCCAGATCTATGAACAGTGAGTATGCCTCATCTAGGACCATGGGTTTGGAGACATGTGGGGCTCTGGTCACTGAATCTGTATGCAACACTGGTGACTATACAGCTGGGTACTAAGCTAGGCTATGACCTTTCTTCACCTTCAGGAAAACTATTTTTGTTGCAGGCTCAGGCCTTGTCGCTACACAACCCTGTACTGAAAGAACCGAAAAGTTTAGCTTTTCAATGCAAACTTCCATGTACACCAGCCATTGTGCTTATTTTTTCTTTCCTCATTGCAGTGATTTCAATGTCTTCGTGCAGTGAATGGTACCTGGAGAAAGCAGATGCTGATGTCAATCAAGACTTAGAAGGAGCTGGCTGCTGACTCCAATGGTACTGCAACCTCAACCAAGCGGCTGACCATTTCAAAGCAAAACATCTCACCCTTGAAGCAGAGAAGAGAAAGCAGAGAAAGGAAAGGCAGAGAAATCCTGGCCTATGGCCTACCCTCCCCTGCAGAAAGACCTGCAACTTCTGTGGATGTGTCTGGATTTGACTCTTAAGTCACCTCGAGACCCATTGATGAGCTATGGTAAAGACCACCCTTTCATCAAAGGACTGTCAATGACTCAGTTAATGCTTTGTCTTTATATGGTTTATATGATTCATTTATGATAAAACAAAATGCAAGTACATAGATTTAAAGAGATATAAAACCATCAGTATCCCCTATTCTTAGTGCAGATGTGTATGATGAAGTGGAACAGGATCACAAAAATTGGATCTGTCAGGTCATCCAGTCCCTCCTTTTCCCAATGCAGGATTATTCCCTAGAATATATTTTCTACCACTGTTTCCAGCTGATTGTTAGTTAAATACTTAAACTGATGGGATTTCCACCACCTTATATGAGAGTAATTCCACAGTGCACTTGTGACAAGTTGGCAATATATTTAATAGCAGCATGGGAGACTCCTTGCTTTGACCACAAAAGCATACTCTAGTTTACTGTTTGGACAACAGATGGTATCAATTTTTGGCTACTATTGATTGACCTGGGACTTATCCAAACCAGTCAGAAATGAAAGGTTCTGTATCCCACTGCTAATTCCCAGGGTCCTCCAGCCCATGATTAATCAACTATTAGGAAATAATGAAGTGAATAGTAATAGTTAAGATTATTTTCATATTAAAATTAATGTTGAACAATGTAGCAGTTTCATGAATATGCAAATAGTATTAAGTTATCTGCAGTGTTATTAAATATCCAACAACATATGAATAACCTAAGAATTGTAAGGAAACATCTAATATGAAATTGTTATTCTAATTTGTATCAAAAAAATTAGTGCGCAGGAGTCCAAAGTGGCTGATAATTAGCAGTTTTGAACAAGATGGGCCCATTTATAAATCAAAATAATTAATTGCAAATATTAATAGGAAATTTAGCTTACTTCTGTTTATGGGTGCATTTTGCTTATAAATATTAATTGAATCATTTAAACAAATTTTAGCCTGGGGCCTTGTTGCAACTGGTCATTTCATCTACAAAACATTTGTTATTCATTGTATATGATTAGTCACTTAAGTCAGATGCTTCTGGAATGGATGGTAGAGACTTTTTTAAAAAGTAGTGCAATGAATGATGAAAAATGACTACCACATTTAGTAGAAATTACTGTTCAAATAGTCATTTGCATTTATTCATAAAATTATTTTGTAAAACTTACCTCTATTATAAATATTCACTTTTGCAATGGGCCACAGGGTGAATTAGGGACTTACTAGGTGGCAGCTAGAGTAACTCGCTTAGGTCAAATGGCAATACAGGCTTCTTACAGGGTTAGAAAGGGAAGGGGTTAGGTGCTGGTTCTTGTGTGACTTATATACTAACTGATTGTGCTGTACATGGATTTCTTACAAAGCTCTATAGACTAAAAATGGTCTTTGCCTTACAGAAGTTATATTGTAATTTAAGAGGTGATAGTGATGAGCATGAGGGCTAATAGTCAGCCGAGAGGGCGGTGGAGGGTGAGGACAAGTTGTGGGTTATGACTGCACGGCTACTCAGCTTAGGTACAGCTTACAATTTGGTGGGGCAGTTTCATCTTATTAAACAATTATATTCAGCTCAAAAGCATCCATAATATTTAAAATATAAAGATCCCCCAAATATCCAAATCCAGAACATCCGCCAAACATACAGAATCTCAGGAGTAAGGACAGAGGGGAGAGAACAAGTGCATGAAGCAACGCTGGTTCTTCTAGATCCTGCTGGATTGTTTCTGTTTCCTGACTGGATGACTATACTGTATGTTTTAAACTACCTAGTGCAATTGCATTTTGTGCATCCCAGGAATACAGGCTTCCATTGAGCACTCCTATGAATGAAGCCTAGCCAGGCTTAGACTCTGCAAACATCCAATAAGATGCTTATCATCTAATCAAATATACACAAATACATGTAGATCCTTTTCTCCAATTTTCTTTCTAGAATATTTCTTAGAGCCAGCTTACCAAATGCTAGTTCCACTGGATATTAAGGTGAAGTCTTGAGGGAACAGAGATGTGGAGGATTAGTCAGACTGTGCCTCTATATCTTGCTATGATTTTTATCAGTTCTTTGTGACTGGAGAGCTCCTGATTGGCCTACAACATGCAAGACAGGCTGGCGTTTTCCTCCCACACAAATCATCTGTCTCTTGGAGGGGACCCTAAATCTAAGCCAGATCTACTTTTCCAAATTTCTCTCTTGATTTAAACTCTTCTTTTTCTTTTGGCCTTCAAAATGTTGCATGTTATGGCGGTGTCCTGAGAATTGCTCATATGTGTAACTATTGAAGGGAGGTGCAGTTGGGTATAGCAGCATTTCACAGGACTGACCGAGGCCTGGCATGGCTGGGATATCTGCAGAAGACATTTTTGTCTGGTATCTAGTGAAGCTCATTTAATGAAGTTCTGGTTCAAATTTTCTCCCTCTGGTCTCATTTTGGGTTCCTGGCATAAACAAGGTACAGCAGTTTGGAAGCATTGCACAGAGAAAGAGGGGATGAAAGAGCTCTCTCATCTATCATATAATCTTAGCTACCATTCAATACCATGAAATAAATAAATAATAAATATCCAAATACAGGTTACACTCAATAGTTCATTATTTATGTAAGCATCTGATGACCTCTCTTCCTTTTAAGATCAGCTCCCTAACATGAGGAACAGTAGAAATAGGTACAAATCTCCTACATTTCCTTAGTATGCAATTTAAATTATAGTATTCTTGTTCCACTCTCTATACCAATGATTCTCAACCAAGGTACAATGGCATGCTGGGATTCTGTGACACCTTTAAGGTGGCTGGAAGAGATAAGCAAGATAAGCTTGAGAAGATAAGTGCTGGAAGAGAAGAGCGTGACACACCTCCTCCCCCCACTCTCTGCAGCACAGGCTCTTTTTTGCCAGCTGCTGCTCCTCCTTCCCAGCCCCTCTGCAAGCAGGTAAGTGCTGTGATAAATTTGTTTTCAAAATGTGGTGCCGCTCAATTCCCAAAAGTTATGGAGGGGTGCCACAAGTCTAAAAAGGTTGAAAACCATTGCTTTACATGATACATGGCCTTAAGCTGCTTATTTCATGTTCTTCCTTGTCTTGAACCATGGCACTCTGAGCTGCTATAATACTTTTTATCCAGTGCAAGCCCATGAACCTCATTTATTAAATGACATTTTTGCTGTTCCATATGTGGAGATGTCTTTGCTCAGATCCTGCCAAGTGTGTCAAATGCTGCAAATTATATTTACAAATTGTCATTAGGAAATAAATGGAGGCCACCAAACAACACATTTTACTTTAGATTTGTGAAGTAGTGCAACATGTCACACAATACTCTCTCCCAATTTAAATTAGTTAAGAAATGCATAACCACCACATTATATTCACTACATCTAGCTTAAAAAAAAAAAGCAGTGTTTTATTTTTAACGCTTTGTCACTAGGAGTCAACTTTTCCCAGCACAGCACCTAAATGCAAAATGCATTAGTACAAATGTCTGAACTCCTAACCCATCTGGCAATAAGGAGCTATAAAATATTACCATATTTATCTATGGTAGATTTTAACAGACTTTCTGGACAATATCATTTAAGAAACATTGTTGTGCAATGGAATTAATTAACACAGGTAACATGTATAACGTAAATTTTTACTGTTTCTTGTATGCCATAAAATTCCGAGACAGAAGCACCTGGGAAAACCATATAGTCTGACTGGGTATCACATTAGGAAGGCCTAGATGAGAGCAGATGGAAAGTCTGAGGATGAAATAAGAACAGATGGGAAATTTGAAGGTGAAATTTGAACTTAGGTATTTCAAATTTCACATTGCTGAATATAAAGTCTCATTAAACAGGTTCCGATAAAGAGTTAAACTGACAGGCTCTGCTGTGACCTCCCTCCTTATGGATTTCCAAAGTCACTTTGCTGTCAACAATTTTTGTAGCAGCAGTTAAAAACGCACTTCCTTTAACTCTGCCTGCTCATTTCCAAACAGATTTGTGGACAGCCATTCTGTAACTGGGATTTTATGAAGGCGTTAGTGCTATAAAAAAAAAAGTCTTTTTTTTTTTTTATAATTGATTGTCTCTTGCCTATAATTTCCCTCCTCTCCATTTAGACAACTGGGCACCCACAGAAAACCATGCTGGCAAGAACATAATGCAATTCAGCCCATGAGGACCTGTGGAGTAACCAGTGGGAAGTATTCTGGTGTTTTAGCAGTCCCACAAATGGCCTGTGTCATGGAAATAAGTCCAAATTGGCTAGTACAACTATACATGGAGTGCAGCATGTCTTATTTTAATATAATGTTGTAACAGGTGAGGTGCCTGGGGGTGCCATGAATCCCTCTAGTGGCCACCTCAGTCCTGCCTGGCTCTTACCCTTGTCTCCTAGGGTCTTACCCTGCTTCCTCACCTGACATGTCTTGTTGCTGAAAAATGACGAGTAGAGGCTGTCCTCCAAGGCAGATGAGCCTGGGTGTTCTCTCTCTCTGTCTCAGTCTCTTGTTCCCCTTGGCCCTATGTGCCTTATGAGCTAAATCCATGGCCTTCTTCTGCCCCTACAGCCATACTCATGCCTCGCAGATGTTACTCTGTACACCATTCTGTCTCTTGCAGAGGCCTCAACCTGGCTTTAGCGTCCCTTTTCTCTGACTGTATACCTCCAGTCCTGGCCCACTGGTTCAGACCCAGGTCTCAGTCTCAGCCCTGTTGGTCTTCTGTGTCTCTGGGCCCCAGCCTCTATGTCTCTCATTCTGGGCCAGCGCTTGGCTCTCAGGGCACCTGACCCCAGACTGAGCTGCCCTTGCTCTCTGCGCCCTCAGTCCTTTAGCCTTTACCCTGGACTGGGTTGCCTCATACAGGCACCTCTCTGGGGCCTCCAGATTTCCCCTGTAGCCACAACCTGGTCCTTCGGTATACAGCTTAAATTACAACATAAATACTAGACATTGTTCCCAACTAAAAGCCTACCCAGCTCTGGGTTGTTGCCTTACTCAGGGCATTGGCTTCCCTTAGGTCCCCTCTGGGTAGCTCCAAGGAACAGCTCATGTGCCTGCTACTCCATCTGCTACAGGTATCTGCCTCAGGAGCTCCTCACCTTTCAGCGTGCAGGCTCAGACTGCCTGCTCTGGCTCAGATCCTGGGTTTATACATCTGGAAGCGATGCCCCGTTTTGGTCACATGCCTTCCTCAGCTCTGCACAGTTTTCCCCTGTCAGTCAAGGGCCAGGCTGCTGTCCTATAGCTGGAGCCCCGCACGGCCAGCTGAGCCTGCTGTGTCTTCTCAACAGGGCAGGAGCCTCCTGGCTCCCTGCCGCAGTTCCCTCTCCTCCCCTTGCCTTACTCCCAAGTAACAGGGTCTGGGTCCCTTGTTGCAAATGTGTAATAGACTGCTTTTTGGAGAAACCTCACCACCTATCATTTGTCACAATACAGGTCTGTCACAAGCTTAAGAGACAAATGTCTTCTAAAGTGTACAGGGGGACAAATGACCTTATTACCTATAAATCATGGCATGGAACAAAATGACATGGAAATACCTTCAACACAGCTGCTCAAATGATGCTGTGTATGATTGGAAGAGGTGGCTTCCTCATCTCCTTGTGAATCTCCTTATCACTTCTGTGGGCAACAGGTGAAAAATTGTCTTTGAAGGAGGGTCTGAATCAGATGGCTCTTGCAAGCCCTGCACAAAGCCCTTTATTAGCTCAAGTTGCAAAGGCTGAAGTAGGGCTGGAGTGATGTGTGAAGCTGTATTTCTTCCACTGCCGTGTATGTCATCATATGTAACACCACCAGTCAGCTGCATAACACTACAAAATAGATTTATTTCCCTTGATAGAATTCAGGTGACATGGTGATGCCAAGGAGGGAGCAGGCTGGAGCCCTCAGAATTAGTGGTTCAGAGGGTTTTTTTCATGAACTTCATGAACCAATTTTTCATGAGTTTGCTCTGCATGATTTTTGTGCTCCTAATCTTTCACTGCTAAAAAAACCCCCAAGCTCCTACATATTATGATCAACACAAACAAGTTTTTCCTCAACTAGCTCAGATTTGTACAATGTCTTCTTAGAGCCCAATCTTGGCAGTCCAGTGTAAAAAATTATGCTACTTTTTATATTAAAAGTGTCCAGAGGCTTAATCAATGGGCTGAGAGGTCTTTTATAAATAAATCCAAACAACTAAAAAGCAGCCAGTGCAGCAATTACGATCCATTATGGTTCTAAAATATTTTTGTATTTGTTTAAGGGCTGCTGTGGCAGGAAGTATCAATTGTAGGACCTTATGAATCATGGGGAAGATTTATCAACAGTTTTATCAACAGTTTGTGAAGTTTCCTCCTCATTTGGTTATCCGTATGCACACATTTAGCACAATGCCAGGAGTAGGCTCGTTGTGCAGGGCAAGTGCCTACAGTGTACAGGGCTTCCATGTTCTGGAAAGCTGTGGACCTTGCCATGTGAGCAAAGCTCTAAGCTGTCATTCTTTCAGTTACTAATTCTACTGCCAGAAAGATCTCAAGGAAGTATCCTGAAGTTCTGGAAAGCTCTTGAGTAATGGTCTGAAAAATGACAGGCTTGCACATGTCCCTACTTACTTGAGGAAGTGCATTTTTTATGATTAATGACCTCTCTGCTCTTCACAATGCCTTTTAAGATTTTTTTTTCCCTCTGGAAGCCAAACCAAAGAATGTTTCCAGTTTCTCCAGCTCTATTTACCTTCTCTTTCATTAGAAAAGGCTATTTTCCTTGCATTCTGATGATTGTGCACATAACTAAAGACTTTTGACAGTTTTCAGCTGCTACTGCTGGATTCCAGAAAGCTGA